>NC_058404.1:118552001-118691918 GCF_002201575.2 Neomonachus schauinslandi | reverse complement strand
TTGCTATTGTCATGGACCATCACTTTCAGGAAACCAGCTTCACAAAAGAAGCCTACAAGAAGTACATCAAAGATTACATGAAATCAATCAAAGGCAAACTGAAAGAACAGAGGCCAGAAAGAGTAAAATCTTTTATGATAGGAGCTGAAGAACAAATGAAGCTATGAAATCCTAGCTAACTTCAAAAATTACCAGTTCTTTTTAGGGAAAACACAAATCCAGATGGCATGGTTGCTCTGCTGGACTACCATGAGAATGGTGTGACCCTATATATGAGTTTCTTTAAGGACGGTTTAGAAATGGAAAAATGTTAAGGAATTTGGCCATTACTTTGGATGCATCACCTATTGTCATAACTAGCTGCTGTTCTTCATCCACACAACACCAGGACTTAAACAAATGGGCCTGATGTCATCTTGAGCTCTTCATTTATTTTGACCTTGATTTATTTGGAGTGGAAGCATTGTTTTTAAGGCATATTTTTTTTTTTTACATATCATGTAGGTTAGCTAAAGATAAAATGCATTTAAACTCATTTGAGAGAATGTCTCTTAGCTTAATACATAATTAAGTCGATCCTGTGTAGTGTCCTGGAAAAGTTAGGGTCTGGTTGTGGACTGCTGCTAGAAAGTGTAAGACTGTCTACAGATAACTTCTACAGTGAAAACTTCTGGGACTGGAATAGAAAAAAAACAAGAATGAAAACTCTTAATTCTGAGTTCAAGTAAAGGGAAAGACCATGCTCATAGTGGTGCCAACATTTGAAGTGACTCCTAATACATTTCATCACGTACAAAAGTAGTAGTTAACTCAATGACATTACCAAAAGAATAAAAAGAGACTAATATAGTAAGGAAAAAAACCCTGGGGAATGTGTTTGAGCACATTTAAAACCTATGCAAAAGCATGAGGCTGCTAGGAAATAAGCCAAGCATGGTATCATAGGAGATGTTAATAGGTTTTACATAATAGTGATTAAATCTTGGTTTGACTGCATAAATATTAATACAAATTATGATTTTTTTAAAAGACTTTATTCATCTACTTGAGAGAGAGAGAAAGTGGGACACAGAGCATGAGCATAGGGGGAGGGACAGAGGGAGAGGGAGAAGCAGACTCCCCACTGAGCAGGGAACCTGATGTGGGGCTCGATCCAGGACCCCGGGATCATGACCTGAGCTGAAGGTAGACACTTAACAGACTGAGCCACCCAGGGGCCTCCAAATTATGATTTTTATATGAATGTTTGTTATTTATTCCTAATGACCAAGAAAAGTTTATCTATTTTATTATGTATAATAGATTACACTTCTTTCAAGTTTTATTTGTTCTCCATATTTTTGCTTAGAATACATATTGGTAATGTGCCCCAGTAATTTGCTAACAATTTATAATAACAGAATGGATACTGATGACATGCTCTGCGCCCCCCTTCTCCTCCTCTTTTTTTTCTCCCTTACAACTCAATGAAACCATATGGCATATTTCACACTTGTATTTTTATTTTAACAGTCCTCTTAAAAATAATAGGGTAGAATTTCAGGTGTTGGTGCTGGCTAGTGGAGGAGTTATTTTCAGAAAAAGTTTGTCAAAATTCCAGATTTCTCTGACAACAAACTTCTCTTTGACAGTTTGTTTCGCTATGGTCCGTGTTTCCACTGTGTTGAGATTTATTTTTCTTTCTTATGAATTTCAGATCTGATAGTCCACACTTTGACTCTTGCTTTGCACTTTTTTCCTTTGTTATTTCATCATACTGCTTTGCAATTACATTGGGTCATTTCCACAAAATCAGGCTACTAAGTATTGCTGGCAATCAATCAATAATCCGCAAATGATACAACTCCACTCAATTGTGTAGACAAGTGCCTTGAAAATACTTGTTTTCTGCAAGACACCCTTTTCATGTGGATCTATCAGTTTCCATTTCCCCAAATCCCAAATTTCCTTCAACTTTCTTCTTTCTCCATCATCCTTCTTCTGCTCAGCAAGTTATTTCCAATTTATCTGAAAAAAATTCAGAACATCAGCCAAATTGGAGCACCTGGGTGGCTCAGTTGGTTAAGTGACGAACTCTTGATTTTGGTTCAGGTCATGATCTCAGGGTCATGAGATGGAGCCCTGCACTGGGGCTCAGCATGGAGTCTGCTTGAGATGCTGCTCTCTCCCCTTCTCCTTCTGCCCTTCTCCAAGCTCTATAAATAAATAAATAAATAAAATCTTAAAAAAAAGAACATCGGCCATGAATTTCACATTTCTGTGCATTTCATCCATCTTTTCATTATTTGTTATCATCTTGATGAAAGTGGTTGATCTTCTCCTAAAACATTCTTTTTTTAAAATTTTTTTAAAGTATTTTTTTTTTAAGATTTTATTTATTTGACAGAGAGAGACACAGTGAGAGGGGGAACACTAGCAGGGGGAGTGGGAGAGGAAGAAGCAGGCTTCCCAAGGAGCAGGGAGCCCAACGCGGGGCTTGATCCCAGGACCCTGGGATCATGACCTGAGCCGAAGGCAGACGCTTAACGACTGAGTCACCCAGGCGCCCCCTAAAACATTCTTTTATCTGTGCTACCTGTTCTTTCAACAACTCCTCTTTTCTCTCTCTCTTCAGCATCTCTTTTTTTGTCTTTAGGATTGAAACACATCTAAGAATCTACATTAAAATAACTCTTTTCTGACCACATTCCCTTTTAGTTACCACTTTTCTCTCTCTCCTTCTATTCCCACATGAGCTTCTTTAACAAAATATCTAAACTCATTATTTTCACTTCCTCACTCACAATAATATTCTTAAGTATTAAATATTTAATACTCTTCTGTCAATGCATGGTCCTATCAATTGACTGCGTATTAAATTAAACTGTCATTTTCTGTCCTTAACTTCCTTGACCTCTCTGTAGCATTAGCATTTGACATTTATATCGGTTTCCTAGGGTTGTCATAACAAATTACCACAAACTGAGTGGCTTAAAACAACAGAAATTTATTCTTTCACAGTCTAGGGGGCTAGACGCCTAAAGTCAGGATGTGGGCAAGGTTGGTTCTTTCTGGAGATTCTGAGGGAGAATCTATTCCATGCCTCCTTCCTAGTTTCTGTTGGTTGCTGGCAATCTTTGGTGTTCCTGGGCTTCTAGATGCATCACTCTAATTCTGTCCCTGTCATCATACGACGTTCTTCCTGTGTGTCTTTACATTACCTTCTCTGGGTTCAAATTAACCTCTTCTTATAATGAGATCAGTCATTGCATTAGGGTCAACCCTAAACTAGTATACCTCATCTTAACTTGATTACATAGCAAAGACTCTATTTCCAAATAAGGTCATATTCACAGGTACTGGGAATTAAGAACTAAATTTATTTGGTGGAGGGAAGTAGAGGGACACAATAGTGAGGGTCATATTTAAGGAAGGTTTTAAATTGGAAACTGACAGCTCATCTGTTGTATATAGATTTTGTAAATCAAGTGCTGGGTAGGAAGCAATGAATAGAGAGACTATGAGTAAAGATAACCATGAATCCCTCCCCCTTCAATACTAAGTGTTGTTAATAGCCCTCAATGCAGTGTATGAATTACTATGGCAGTGGAAAAATGATATGATATAAGGTATATATATCAAGAATCTTGATAATAATCTCACTCTTCAAGTCCAATAATTTCAATCCTAGTGATTTGATCTAAGGAAGTAATCAGAAATTCAGACAAAAATTTATGTACAAGGATGTATTTTGGAGTTATATTTATGAGATCAAAGATGTAAAAGGCATAAACATACAATAATTTTGGCATGTCCAAAAACTGTATCCTAGTATCTTCAAAGATGGACTTTTATCCTATCATTTGAAGAGCATGTTTTAAATGTTCTAAAATTAGATAGAAGGGTTGGTTGCACAACACTGTGAATGTACTAAAAGCTATTGAATTGACACTTTAAAATGATTAAAGTGGTGGAATTTGTGTTATGTAAATTTTACCTAAAACAGGAAACAGTTCCTAAAAAGACCAAAGAACTAAGAATTCAGAAGTATTCATCATGTCCCAATCAACCTTTATACAAAAAAAATCAAGTCAAGACATATTCAAGTGAAGTTACAAGACCCCTGGACTCATAGATAAGGAGATAATGTTATATGCAACAGGCAAAGATAGTCAAATCACCTGTAAGTTTAATAAATCAATTTGGTCTTGAAATTTTACACATTACCTGCTGGAAGAGTGTTAAGGAATTCTTAAAAATCCTTCGGGAAAGAAAAATGTGTTCCAAGAAATTTATACCATTAAGTAAGCGCTTTTTCAAATATACAGATAACAGAAAGACATTTTCAAACATGCAGGGACTCAGATACAACACTGCTGAGTGTTTTGTAGAACACAAACAATACTCCAACAAACCAAACAACAAGCAAGCAAGCAACCAAAGAGATAATCTCTTTGTAACTAAAACGCAGCCAACAAAAGTGGACTGGAGTAGCTATCAGTTAAGACTGGAGCCATGGACCAGAGTTGGGTCTGAGCCACAGTGATGACTTTGAGGTGATCAGTATCCTCACTACCAGTATTTCTAAACATATGTGTGCACAACATAGTCACAGATTACATGAGGAGTAGCTACTACAGTTTGTATGTAAGAGAAAATCACATTATCAAAGTGGCCCTTGAGAATCCTCCATATCACCTATAAAGTATGATATGTGCATACACCATATTTCCTAAGGAACAAAATAGCTAGTCTTCAAACTGGAATCTATTGCTGCTTCTTCAGTTTAGTGAAAAATAAAGCATTAGATGGTATTCGGAGTCCAGATGGTACAAAATGCACATTTTAAACACTAGAATCATATTTATTCGTGCAGAACTTTTACACAATGAGAGGTGAGAATGACTAAGTTGAAGATTCATTTCTCCCATCTCCTCTTCTCACTGGGACTATGCTAAATCAAGAAAATGGGGGCACCTGAGTGGCTCAGTCGTTAAGCGTCTGCCTTCGGCTCAGGTCATGATCCCAGGGTCCTGGGATCGAGCCCCACATCGGGCTCCCTGCTCCGCGGGAAGCCTGCCTCTCCCTCTCCCACTCCCCCTGCTTGTGTTCCCTCTCTCGCTGTCTCTTTCTCTCTGTCAAATAAATAAATAAAATTTAAAAAAAATCAAGACAATGGGGAGAGCATTACCTGAAAATGTAAATTATTTCTCTCCTTCCTTGTTTTCTCCCTACCTCTTTCCTTCTTTATTTCCTAAGTATATTTATTGGAATTTTAGAATATGAAAGGCATGTATAATATAATTCCATAGAATTATAGAGTGATGATAATTTTGCCACCTGCATTTATACCCTCAAGTAATTTGGATACAATTTCCAAAAAAACAAAAACATATTCATACAAATTCATTAAAAGAATTCTAATAACATCAAGATTTGTTTATTTATTTTTTGTCTAAGAGGAGAAAGTGTTCTACTCAAATAAGTATGGGGTAGTAGGTCAGATAGCTGTTGGTTATCTACAAACACTGGCATTTCCCATGTTGATTCAAAAGATACAGGTAACATAATTAAGAGAAGAATTAATCTTTCAAAACTCATTAAAGTATCTATTACTCTAAATTAAAAACTGCTAAATGTGTGTGTGAGTAGGGGTAGTTGGATAATTCAGCATTTTCTAGCTCTCAAATTAAGAGCTCCTTGGCAAACTCCTATCTGTTAATTAAATCAAAGTTAATCAGTAAAATTATAGGATTCCATGATTGGTATATAATTTCTGTGCTACACATTCATTTACTATCATTTAAAGGAGGAATCAGAAATTAGTGTGTACAGGAAAAGCTGATATCTTTATTTATGTATGCTTCATTTTGCTTAGTATAATTTTTCATTTCAAATATGATCACTGCATGAACTCCACAAGAATGGAAATATATTAAAAAGAAAATAGGTAAAATTTGTTCATAATAGTGCACAAAATTGGGGCGCCTGGGTGGCTCAGTCATCAAGCGGTCTGCCTTCGGCTCAGGTCATGATCCCAGGGTCCTGGGATCAAGCCCCACATCGGGCTCCCTGCTCCACGGGAAGCCTGCTTCTCCCTCTCCCACTCCCCCTGCTTGTGTTCCCTCTCTCGCTGTGTCTCTCTCTGTCAAATAAATAAATAAAATCTTTAAAAAAAATAGTGCACAAAATTTTCTGGGTACACATTTATTCCAAAATGTTCTTAGAGTTCTAAGAAGATTTCTAAGAACATAATCTATAATCAAACCAGAATTTTATATGGTTTAATCTAAATCTGGTTTAGATTAAAAAATCAAATATAGCTAACACTCTGAGGTACAAATTACCTTCTAATCTTTGTACTATTATATACTGACTAGTGTAGTATTCAGCTGTTGATCAAGAGCTGAAAAGAAAGCATCAATATATATGTATTTATGCACAAATTTTTTATATTGCATTATTGCATTAATGTATTATATACATTTAAGATATTAATGATAAAGAAAGATGAAGCTATTGACAATAGTTTTTAAACATACAGGTAGGATCTCAGTATGTAATCTTCATTCACACAAAGTAGATTTGGTGATCGATATGAAAATTCTCCTGTAATTAATTTGAAATGATATTAATAATGTTGCATAGGTACTTCCCTCACACAACCTGTACAAACAAGTTATTAGCAACCCCGCTAATTCCATGGCTGTCTACACAGTTGGGAGTCAACAGGTGTGTTCAGAAATGGCTGTCCTAACTTTTATAGTATTGATATACTTCCAATTGGTTGAAACACACATATTTTCCTTTTTTCTTCTTAGGAAGTTTTATCCTCTTTCCTGGGAACACTTGGAGTTCCTTGGTGTCCCAACAATTAAAAATATAACACTCCATACTGAAGTACCTGTAGATGCTAGTTTGCATGGGATTGACAATTGGGGGAATGATAGATAACTCTATTATTAGGAAGTTGGTTCATTTTTTTTTTTTTTTGAGAGAGGGTTCAGGCACAGAGGGAGAGGGAGAGAGAGAATCCCAAGCAGGCTCCACACCTAGAGCAGAGTCCGATGTGGGGCTCAGTCTCACAACCCTGTGATCATGACCTGAGCTGAAATTAAGAGTCATACACTTAGCTGACTGGCCACTCATGTGCCCCCTGTTGGTGCATTTTTAATATCTGCTGAGGCTGCCTCCAGTCATATTGACCAGCTTGTTTCAATAGTCCAAAGTCTCTCCCCCAGAACTGATTGTATGTTTTGATAGTGCTCTTGTAACTAAATTGTATAAATTTTGAGAAATGTTCCTGATCCTTTTTTCCCCATATACCCTGATTTTTAAAAAAAATGTAACTATTTATTTTCCCTGAATAGAAGTCTTTCAGGTACATCTATAAGACATTATTGTACAGTTGACCCTTGAACAACAAGGGTTTGAACTGCATGGGTCTACTTATATGCAGATGGTTTTGGATAAATACAGTACAGTACTGTAAATATGTATTCTCTTCCTTATTATTTTCTTAACATTTTCTTTTCTCTTGCTGACTTTATTGTAGAAATACAGTACATAATATATGTAACACACAAAATATGTGTTAATTGACTGCTTTTGTTATTGGTAAGGCTTCTGGTAGACAATAGGTTATTAAGTTAAGTTTTGGGGGAGTCAAAAGTTTGGATTTTTGATTGTGTAGGGGGTCAGTGCCCCTAAGCCAGGCATTGTTCAAGGGTCAACTATAGACATGTATATACCAAAAATGTATATAGAAATGTAGTGCCATAATTGTTAACATCTCTATTTTATGAGTGAGGAAACTAACAGAGAAGTAATTTGAAACTTAACTGACAGGGCCAGCATTCAAATCCAGATGTTTCAAAAGCAACCCCCACAGCCTTAATCAACCACTCTTTGGTCTCAGTTTAATTGGAAAGTAATTGGAAGAGGCTAATGTGTTTTTTTATGTTAAATCATCACACAGAGTGTAATACACAGGCTGAAATGAAAAAAAAAATACATCAGCATTCCTTAAAAGTCAACAAAATAAAGGGAAAGCAAAGGGGAGCATATTTTATAATTATTTATATTTCAGGTTATATTTAATTCATATTACCATACTGGTTAGATATTTTGAATGGAAATTAGTTCTTATCAATTTCTCATAGAAACAAAGGACCTATGAGGACATTTTACTTGATAGGTTTTTTTTTTGCCTGTTCTTACAATTTTATTTAAATTGAAATTCAAGTTTCTCTTCACTATAAGGTTTTTCTTCTATTTGTTAATGTTATCCTTGCTCTAGAAGGAGAATTCATTCATGAGTCAAAATGCTCTACCTGTGGGGCGCCTGGGTGGCTCAGTCGTTAAGCGTCTGCCTTTGGCTCAGGTCATGATCCCAGGGTCCTGGGATCGAGTCCTGCATCGGGCTCCCTGCTCCAGGGGAAGCCTGCTTCTCCCTCTCCTACTCCCCCTGCTTGTGTTCCCTCTCTCGCTGTATCTCTGTCAAATAAATAAAATCTTTAAAAAAAAAAAAGCTCTACCTGACAGGTAGACAGACCTCTCCGGAGGTTTCTTGCAAGAGAAACAGTGCAGAATAAATCAGAATCAATCCACTTGTGGAAAAAATTTGGAGAAACTTCTAAAGATTTTGTGTTTGCAAAGTCAAGTTCAGATCATTGCAATTTCTTTTTTTCCCCAAATTTTTATTTAAATTCTAGTTAGTTAACATATAGTGTAAGGAGTAGAATTTAGTGATTCATCACTTACATTTAACACCCAGTGCTCATCACAACAAGTGCACTCCTTAATACCCATCACCCACCCATCTCCCTCGATCTACCCTCCGTTTGTCCTCTGTCTTAAAGAGTCTCTTATGGTTTGTTTTCCTCTGTCTTTTTTTCTCCTTCCCAGATGTTCATCTGTTTTGTTTCTTTTTTTTTTTTAAAGATTTTATTTATTTATTCATGATAGACAGAGTGAGAGAGAGAGAAACAGAGGGAGAAGCAGGCTCCCAAGGAGCAGGAAGCCCGATGCGGGGCTCGATCCCAGGACCCTGGGACCATGACCTGAGCAGAAGGCAGACGCTTAACGACTGAGCCACCCAGGCGCCCCATCTGTTTTGTTTCTTAAATTCCACATGAGTGAAATCATATGGTATTTGTCTTTGACTGACTTATTTTGCTTAGCCTAATACCCTCTAGCTCCATCCATCTCCTTGCAAACGGCAAGATTTCATTCTTTTGACGGCTGGTAATAGTCCATTGTATGCATATACCACATCTTCTTTATCCACTCATTAGTTGATGGACATTTGGGCTCTCTCCATAGTTTGGTTATTGTTGATAATGCTGCTATAAAATGTATTTTTTCAATAAGACTTGAGTGTTGAAATGATTTCTTGATCCATGAATCAAGCTGCCATAGATAATGATTCCTCCGATGGATTTTGGCAAAGTAAATTCAAAACCTTCTAGGAAGGATTCACCATTCTACATACCATTAACAAAGTTTGTGATTCATGGGAAGAAGTCAAAATATCAACATGAACTGGAGTTTGGAAGAATTTAATCCCATTTCTCATGGATGACTTTGAAGGGTTCAAGACTTCAGTGGAGGAAGTAACTATGTGATGAAAATAGCAAGAGAGCCAGAATTAGAAGTAGAGCCTGAAGATGTTACTGAATTACTGCGATTTTATGATGACACTTTAACAGATGAGTTGCTTCTTATGAATGAGCAAAGAAAGTAGTTTCTTGAGATGGAATCTGCTTCTGTGATACTGTGAAAATTGTTGAAATGACAACAAAGAATTTAGAATATTATATAACCTTAGTGGATAAAGCAGTGGCAGAGTTTGAGAATACTGGCTCCAATTTTGAAAGAAATTCTACTGTAGGTGAAATGCTATCAAACAGCATCGCATGCTACAGAGAATTTTTTTTGTGAAAATAAGTCAGTTGATGCAGCAAACTTTTTGTTGTCTTATTTTAGGAAATTGCCATAGCCATCCTAACCTTCAGCAGCCACCACCCTATCAGTCAGCAGCTATCAACACTGAAGCAAGACATTCCACCAGCAAAAGATTACAACTCATTGTTGTTGCACTTTTTAGCAATAAAATATTTTTAAAGTGTGTACACTTTTTTTGAAATAATACTATTGCACACTTACTTAATAGGCTACAGTGTAGTGTAAACATAACTTTTATATACACAAGGAAACCAAAAAATGTATTTGTCTCCCCTTATTGTGATACTCACTTTCTTGTGGTGGTGTGGAAATGAACCCACAATATATTTCAGAAACAACCCTCACAATCTTATTATTTTTATTGTTTTCTATGGCAAAGCAAAATTTCCAAGGTAGTTTAATCTTTATTTTCAAAATTTTTATAGGATTTTGAAAATATATTGTTTATATAAAATAAAGTAGTGTGAAAATCTGAAAAGACAGAAAGTAACGTTTAAAATTCTCTAGAAATAACATTTATAAAACAATTAAAAGGGAGGCATTATTTCATCTAAATGAATATAAATGATTCTAACCCTAGCATCTCTTCCTTATACCATTGGTGTCCAAGTGAGGTGCATATACTGCATGTAGTGCTAGAGAAGATACATTAAGATGTGGGGGGATATATTAGAACTTTTTTGATTTTTATTCTTTATCTTATCCTTTAACTGTTTTATGCTATTGGTATTTATTTTAAAATTTACCTAATATATTAGTATAGTAGAACACAGGTATAAATTATACAGTAATGATCACGTGTATGCATGCATGCCCTGTGTTCACTGATTCTTAATTGGTGAAAATCTGTTATAAAAGATTTTAATGCTATACTTCCCTTTCCTGTCTCTTCTCCCACTGCCACTGCATTCTCCAGCCACAGAGAAGATGCATTGCTTTTGGTCTCTGGAGGATTTCCCCCCATTGGCTTAGAGTAGGAGGACACAAAGATGCTGGTGCGACAAGAGATCTACATTTTTTTCTCTTGTTTGTGCCACCTTCCTGAGTCCTAGTGGTAGTGTGAAAAGTAAGGTTACTGCAAGGATTTTTTCAACCTTAGGAAATTATGCTTATAATTTCCACTCTGTGGTAGACCCTTAATCCAATCCTGATGTCTTGCATTCTATTCAGCTGGTATTAATCTTTTATCCAAAGATTTAAAATTATTTCTCTAGAAATACTAAACTAATAGATTTATTGACTTTTTCTTGGTTTATTGCATTAGGGGAAATCAGGTGTAATAATTTTGGTAGGAAAAATGGCTGAATGAATCGTTCTTAAAATGGGGAAACTCTGTTCTTAGCCTTTGCAGTGATTACGACTGTACTTTTTTGGTTGCTACAATTTGTTGATGATAAAAAGTATTACCTACTGAGCTGTAATTAAGACTGTGTTTCTGAAATCTTAGAGAGCAAACTTATGAAAAATGCAGTTTATTTATAGAACTGACTCTTCAGACAAAAGTTTATAGACCCAACTGTTCTCCCTGGGCTTAGAAGAAAGAAAAGGAGAGAAAAATTAAGTATTCAAAGGTCTCTTATGTTAGAGGGACTGTAGAGATCACTTAATTCAAATACCTTAGAGGTAGAGCAATTAAGTCACCAGGAGTTGAGAAGTCATTTGGTTTTGTATAAGTAAAATGGCTTGGGGTAAGAAGAAACTTTATTAGCATTGGTGGACACTGGTGCTCAGTGTTCTGCCATACTCAGTTAGCAATTGCTAAGTACTTCTTGGGTTTTAATTTAAGCTTCTATTGTTGAATGGCATGTAGTTATTTTGAGACCTGAAATACCTATTTTGGTCTGCGTTCTATCAGATCATCATCCCAGCAGGATGGGAATTGCACAGAGACATTCCTCAGCAAGTGTAAGTGGAAATATTCTTGGTTCTTGGAAATATTCAAGAAAATACAACAGGAGAAACCACTGAGGGTACCAGCTACATAAATGAACACACAGCAGCAATTTTTTGGGTCCCACATTAGATCTTCCTGAGGAATTACCTAACATTCTGGCTAAATGGGCCCCTTCCAATGATCAGTTATCTGAAGGTGCTAAAAATGCAACATAGTTTGCAGATGTCTCAAGAGTGGAAGGTTAACAATCTGGAAAGCATTTGCACTGACTGATAATATGATATAGATTTTTAACATTTATAGGGCAATAGCTAATGAACCAGCAATATATCTAGAAAATGAGACATAGATAATTGGAAGACAAAAGGAATCTCAGTGGGTGCTATGTTATGGAAAATGTTGTGGATTTAGGAGGGGGAAATGAAAGTGGGTCATATTGATACCCACCAAGAGAATGCCATTCAAATTCAGAAGGGGGCTGGAACCAACCAGTAGATACTCTTGATGGTTCTGGAAAGTGGTCTCTTGGACACATGAGATGAGTTGGCATGGGGAAGTTTACCAAGAAATACACTGACTGACATAGAAAAACTATGTGTCCTACTGTCTTAGAAGCTTACGGTATTTGCTTTTTTGTCAACAGGAACATTAGAGACTAAAAGAAGCCATGGTTGCATTTTGAGTAGATCTAGGCAGGCCCATAGTTTATAGATTACATTGACATATTATTCATAAAGCTGCGTAGATACCAAAGGGCCTTGACCAGTGTAGACACTTGTTATCAATTTAGATTTACATATCCATCAACTGAAGAAAATACTTCTAACACTGTTAAATGCCTAGAGCTGGAAACATTTCAGTTTGGACGTTCTGCTTATATAGCATTTGATGAAGGAACTCATTTTATTGCAGGTGCAGTGGAACAATGCACTGAGAAACATCACATCTTACCATCCACAAAATATTCAAAAATTAAAAACTTGAATGGGCAATTGAAACAGCTACTTACTACATTGGGAGGTTATAAGTAAGGCTTGCAAAATTGAATAAATGTGTGTTAAAACTTAATGTATATGAATATAAAGGGGATTCATGATTGGATAGGTTGTTAAGACATTGTGCAGAAAATAGAGAAGAGGGAATGAGGGATAGTACAAGCACATAGCATTAATGTCTGTCCCAGTTCTAATATTTTTTTTCCTTCTGTCCCTGATTCTATAGTGTGGAACTTGGATTGCATTTATGAATTCCAGGGGAGGAAATGATTTTTACATATGATTCATAACAATATCTCTAAAGGAAAATGAAATTAAGAGTTAAAAAATAAAAAAAAACTCTTCAAGAGAAAATTAGACATGCAAAGATGATCCAACATACTGTGATTAGCATCGCCAAAGTGAAAAACAATGAAATGGACTAGAACAAATACTAATAATTATCATTAAGGAAACTATTTATGGAATACAATGATACTTAAGCCTATGTACTGGGAGACTTCAATATTATATGTGACTTTCAATTGAGAATGATCAACACCAAGATATAACCTATTAAAATTACTGAATGTGAAATATCTTTAAGAAAAGGCATTTGGAAACCAGGAAAAAAACTAATTTACTTATAAGGGGAAAAAAACAAATAGGTACAAGACTTCTAGAACATAATATTTCATAATAGAATACAGTGGAGCAACTTATTGAAGATATTCAAGGAAGCAAGGATTTTATATCCAGACAAAATATAAAGGTCACGGACAATTACGAACATGAGAGTAATTGACTAATATTGTTCCCATCAACTATTTATGAATAATCTTCTAGATAATTACTTCAGGCATCTGAACAATCATAAAGAAGTTTTATTATTAGGTATGGTGATAAGCATAAAGTATATTCAACTGTGCAACCAAGCTAAGTGTTTAGGATGATGATGAGAAAATTATAAATGTATATGCTTTGACATCGTAGATATAATAGAAGCATCAAAAATTGGCAGAGGAGAGAGAGAGTATATGGAAGTAAAATAAGTTTACTAGTTGTATTTTATAGGCAATAAAAATTAAAATAATATGATTTTAATTAGATACTGGAGAATATGGAGAGAAGGGGATGATTTTATTAGCCTAATTAATTATTGTGGATAGTAGGAATCATAAAATAGTATGCCAAAAGGAGAAGACCTAGAATATTATATATAATTATTATTAATAGTATAAAGCCAATAATTAAAACAAAAATATAAATTTATCTACATAATAAGAGATACGACAAAATAAAAAAAAGGATACCATGTGATGTAGGCTTTAAATAAAATAAAACAATGTGACAGAATTGAGAACAAATATTTGGTCATATCAATAAGTATAAATGACTCTAACTCAGTGTATTAAAATGTAAAAGTATTCAGATTGTCTAATAAGGCAAAAGCCATGAAATAAACAAGGCACATGCAAAATTAATGATACAAAATATAAAAGTTAAGTGTCATAATTTTGATGTTAGACAAAATAACAATCTAGACAAGAAAAATATTTTTTAGTGCTAAAGTTCTATAATATGGGTCTTTTTAAAGTATGTTTTTATTTTTTATTTTTTTAAGTTTTTATTTAAATTCCAGTTAGTTAATATACAGTGTAATATTAATTTCAGGTATGCAATTTAGAGATTCAACACTTACATACAACACCCATTGCTCATCATGACAATGATTTAACCCATCCCCTACCCACCTCCCTCCATCAACCCTCAGTTTGTCCTGTCTTAAAGAGTCTCCTATGGTTTGTTTCCCTCACTCTCTTTTTTCCCCCCTTCCCATATGTTCATCTGTTTTGTTTCTTAAATTCCACATGGGTGAAATCATATGGTATTTGTCTTTCTCTGACTGACTTATTTTGCTTAACATAATACACTCTAACTCCATCCATGTCACTGCAACTGGCAAGATTTCATTCTTTTGATGGCTGAGTAATATTCCATTGTATATGTATACTACCTCTTTTTTATCCATTCATGAGTTAATGGACATGTGGGCTCTTTCCATATTTTGGCTGTTGTTCATAGTGCTGCTCTAAACATTGGGGTGCATAAAACCCCTAGAATCAGTTTATTTGTATCCCTTGGGTAAATACCTAGTAGTGCAATTGCTAGATCCTTGAGTAGTTCTATTTTTAACTTTTTAAGGAACCTCCATACTGTTTGCCAGAGTGGCTGCACCAGTTTGCATTCCTACTAACA
Organism: Neomonachus schauinslandi; assembly: GCF_002201575.2. Lineage (NCBI taxonomy): Eukaryota > Metazoa > Chordata > Mammalia > Carnivora > Phocidae > Neomonachus > Neomonachus schauinslandi. Next base: position 118,676,846 of record NC_058404.1, on the reverse strand, counting down.
GTGTAAGACGTTTCTCCTTTCTCCACATCCTTGACAACACTTGTTTCTTGTGTTGTTGATTTTAGCCATTCTGACAGGTGCGAGGTGATATCTCATTATAGTTTTGATGTGTATTTCCCTGATGATGAGTGATGCTGAACATCTTTTCCTGTGTCTTTTGGTCATTTGAGTTCTCCAACAATCAGGTGAATAAAAGAGGTGGTTGAGGGGAAGGAAATGAAATAACTAATAGACAATAAGAGAAACTTCAGAAGCATAACAACCATGTGCAATGTGTGGACTTGTTTGAATCTTGAAATTAAGTCATGTTTGAGACAATTTGTGTGGATAAGGGCTGGATATTATTAATATTATCTAATTAAATAATTGTTAATTTTACTATGTGTGATGGTAGCATGGTTGTGGTATTTTTTAAAAGTCAATGCCAGAGATATATCTTGAAGAATCTACTGGTTAAATGACATATGTTTGGGATTTTCTATATATGTAAATATTTAATACCCATAATATTTATTCTGAATAATAGAAAAATGAATAGTCTCATTTTGTCAAGTTTAGGGAACATAAACTCATTCTTTACAAATACTACAACATCTCTCTTTTGAAATAAAAAAATATACATTTTAAAAAATAAATATGAATTTCCAAAGAGCAGTCTGCTTATTCCCCCAAAAGGGAGTATTTTAAATATTTATTTCATTATGCTGTGCTAAAGGAAAAAAAGAAGGGAGATAATACTGATACTTTCTAAAAGATAGCTCCATCATCATTACTGTTCCACACACAGACCCTTATGATACAAGGAAAAAAGTGAACAAGCACTTGATTTCAAAAACACTAAAATCAATTTGGTCTGATAAGGGAATAGTTTATCACAATTACTCATTCTTTTGTAACTCTGGTGTTTTTACACAATAGGCCAGAAAACGAGTTTTGCAGGAGAATTTTTATGTCATATGTTCATTTTTTTATTCACAAAATTTGTTGGGGACTGCTATTAGCCAGACACTATTTGGGATATCGAAATGTAATAATAATAAAAAAACAAAGGGCTAGTATCCAAAATCTATAAAGAACTTCTTAAACTCAACACCCAAAGAACAAATGATCCAATCAAGAAATGGGCAGAAGACATGAACGGACATTTTTCCAAAGAAGAGATCCAAATGGCCAACAGACACATGAAAAAATGCTCAACACCACTCAGCATCAGGGAAATCCAAATCAAAACCTCAATGAGATACCACCTCACACCAGTCAGAATGGCTAAAATTAACAAGTCAGGAAATGACAGATGTTGGCGTGGATGAGGAGAAAGGGGAACCCTCCTACACTGTTGGTGGGAATTCAAGCTGGTGCAGCCATTCTGGAAAACAGTATGGAGGTTCCTCAAAAAGTTGAAAATAGAGCTACCCTATGACCCAGCAATTGCACTACTGGGTATTTACCCCAAAGATACAAATGTAGGGATCTGAAGGGGTACATGCACCCCAATGTTTATAGCAGCAATGTCCACAATAGCCAAACTATGGAAAAAGCCAAGATGTCCATCGACAGATGAATGGATAAAGAAGATGTGGTATACACACACACACACACACACACACACACACACACACACACACACACAATGTGGAATATTATGCAGCCATCAAAAGGAATGAAATCTTGCCATTCACAATGACATGGATGGAACTGGAGGGTATTATGCTGAGCGAAGTAAGTCAATCAGAGAAAGACATGTGTCATATGACCTCACTGATAAGAGGAATTCTTAATCTCAGGAAACAAACTGAGGGTTGCTGGAGTGGTGAGGGGTGGGAAGGATAGGGTGGCTGGGTGATAGACATTGGGGAGGGTATGTGCTATAGTGAGCACTGTGAGTTGTGTAAGACTGTAGAATTACAGGCCTGTGCCTCTGAAACAAATAATACATTATATGTTAAAAAAAAAAAAGAAGATAGTAGGAAGGGAAAAATGAAGGGGGGGAAATCGGAGGGAGAGACGAACCATGAGAGACTATGGACTCTGAGAAACAAACTGAGGGTTCTAGAGGGGAGGGGGTAGGGGGTTGGGTTAGCCTGGTGATGAATATTAAAGAGGGCACGTACTGCATGGAGCACTGGGTGTTATACACAAACAATGAATCATGGAACACTACATCAAAAACTAATGATGTAATTTATGGTGATTAACATAACATAATAAAAAAAATAAATTGGATGCAAAGACAACCTGTGTTACTTGTATATAGAGATGACATAAACAACTTGATTCAAGGCAAACTTGTGTTTGATGTACAATGTCTAACATGAGGCTTATGCTTCTTTGGAATAAATCTGATATAGAAATAAACTGCTTTTATGACCCTAAAAAAAAAGACAAACCAAAAAAACAAGCTTATGATCTCATAATTATTAAATTTAATGGTGATACCCAAAAAATGAATAAACACATGTATTCTATGGTATCTATAATATTTGGCAATGACATTATTATAATGCCATCTAATATACAGAAATGAAGGATGTTAACTTTTTTTGAAAGATATTAACTTTTTAATCTCTTTTCTAATGAATGTATATCATCACAGCAAAAGTTATGCATATGTGTGAGGTTTTTTGGTAAACAACCTTTGTACGCTTAAGAGTTTGAGACATTATGTCTTTATATGTACCTTCTCCTTATTCATGGACTCTAAATGTTGAATGCTTCAGGTTCTTTCCTGAACTTCACCACTATTTCTTTACCTTTCCTTTTCCTCTTTTTCCCCTTTTATCCTCTCCTTCTCCCTTCCCTCATTTTATTTTTCCTTCATCAGTTCATCAAATGGAAATTTTAGATCTCTCTTATTTCCTTGTCTTTAACTATATGTTGTAGGAGAATTTTTATTATGGTGGAGAATTAAAATTTTGTTAAAGTCAGTGATCATCACTCTGAGTTTGGTACCAAAGGTGACAAACATTTAGAGAATGAAATACCTATTGTGCCTTGGATACCATAATAACAAAAAATGCTTGATTAATAATAGCCATTTTGACAGAAGTCCTTAAATATATTATTTCACAATTCAACAGATCACATCTTACATATGAGAAATTTTTGTCTGTCTTGCAATTTCCAAAGATAACATTTATGGCATGACAACAGGGATAACTTGGCTTAAATTAATTTGGCTTTCCTATCAGACTATGTCTATGCAGACAGATATTCATTAATATTCATATATTTTGCTTTATTTAAGCATATCTATGATAGAATAAAATGATTTTTTCTCTTCTGTGAGGCAATTTACTGTTTATAGTAAATGCACGTATACAAAACTATATGTATGTACATTTTAAATATATAAAAATGTTTTATGGTTATATAAATATATAAGATAAACTACATGTGATATATAGTACTATATATATATAATATATATACTATATACATAGTATTTATTATGTTTCATAACATGTAGTAATATTATTTGTTCATGTATCTGTCATCATTTGTCCATCATCTAGGAGGCTATTGAGAAGCTACATGGCTGTCAAACTGGGGCAGTAAGTGTGACTCAGTCTCTGTCTCTGCAGCCTTTCTATACTCTCCCCTCTTCAGCATTGTTTCAACTTCTTTGATGAAATAGTTTAGTAATTTGGATCTTTAATTTTATTTTAATATCCCCTGATGTATATAGCTCTCTGTTTTCAGAAAACTAATTATCAATTTCAATGCATCTTATGTATCTTTGAATATTTATATCTGATATATATTTGAAATATATTGCAAAATTCATTTGTCATCACTATTTTTTCTTACTCTTCCCTTATCAGGTCTCATGGATTGTATTCCACTTTCACAGTACTCTGTAGATACTATTCTATTATTTTTCAGCTGCTAGTATTATAAATGAAAATTCCAATATAAATTTGACTTGGGGGGTTAATGTTTATAGATAAGCTTTTTATTTATATTTGTAAACTTGTATGATTTTTTTATTCTTTTTTTTTTAAAGATTTTATTTATTTATTATTTTTTAAAGATTTATTTGTTTGACAGAGAGAGACACAGCGAAGAGAGGGAATACAAGCAGGGGGAGTGGGAGAGGGAGAAGCAGACTCCCCATGGAACAGGGAGCCCGATGCGGGGCTCGATCCCAGGACCCTGGGATCATGACCTGAGCCAAAGGCAGACGCTTAAAGACTGAGCCACCCAGGCGCCCTGATTTTTTTATTCTTAAGTTTCAAAGTTTTTAAAATTCAGCAATGACATGACAAGTTGTGGGTTTTTTTCATGAATGCAGCCTGAGTCATTTCAATTTTCAAACCTATGTTTCTTTTCACCTTGAGGACATTTTCTTATATTCTTGGCTTAATTTCCATCCTTTTGCATCTGTGCTTTTTTAAAACTACTATTATTTGTACTTTAAGTGACATTAATATATTCTCCAATCTCCTCATCTTTTTTTTCAGTTATATTTATTTTTTTACAATTTTGCTCTGTGATTTAGATATTTTTAAACTTCATTTTCCAAGCCATTAACTTAAGTTACAACTGTTTCCATCTCCTCATTCAATTCATCCACTGACTTGTTTAGCTGGCAAATCATGTTTTTTTGTTTTGTGTTGGTTTTGGATTCAAAAAGACTTTTTCAAGTTCCTGTCGTCATCATCATCATCATCCTCATTCTTGAGTTAAAGTTTCTGCCTCTTCCATCAGCTCTACTTTGCTGAATATTCTTTTGTCTTATCTCTCCCTTGGCAGCTGACTGAGGTACTAGGCAAAAGCCTATTTCCTTCTACCTTTCCATTTTTTTTCATTTTATTTATTTATTTTTTTATTCTTATGTTAATCCCCATACATTACATCATTAGTTTTAGATGAAGTGTTCCATGATTCATTGTTTGTGCATAACACCCAGTGCTCCATGCAGAATGTGCCCTCCTCAATACCCACCACCAGGCTAACCCATCCTCCCACCCCCCTCCCCTCTAGAACCCTCAGTTTGTTTTTCAGAGTCCATCGTCTCTCATGGTTCATCTACCCCTCCGATTTCCTCCGCTTCATTCTTCTACCTTTCCATTTTAAGAAGTAGAAACAACATAGTAACTCCTTCCAATTCTTAACTACCTTTTTAGAGTCAGAAAAACTAGGCATGGTTGAACCGCCTGATATTACTCTATTCCTAAGGGCATCTGCAGATCTCTAGGAATAAATTCATGTGCAGACAGTGAATTGTGGCTTTGCAATATAGTGTCTCTCCCAGAGTGGTCTCCAAACACACCCCTCTCCCACAAGTTAATAGTGCACTTATTCTCAATAGAGACTCCAACAGACCCCAGAACTCCTGAATCATTCACTCTGACAGCCTCAGAAGCCATTTGGTTCAAGAGAGAAATAGAGAGTGGAGAGGAAGCAGGGAGGGAGGAAGGCCTGCTTTTAGTTTTGTTCTCAGAATCCCTTTACATCTTCCTCAATAGTGCCACCATATGAAAGTAAATATAAATTCAAGAATATGCTTATAATCTTCCTGAGGACTGAGAATAAACTTTATACCTTTTTTTTTTTTTTACCTCTTCAGTAGGAGATACACAGCATACAATGTTAAGAACTAAATAAATATTGATTGTGGAGGCCAGTATTTCAAAACAGTACTTATGAAGATCATTCTATGTTTCATCATTTAAAAAACTTGTTTATTCAGCCTCTGCTACCTGAAACAGATTTTTTCCTCATTTAATGTATATCCCTTTAAGTTTTGCTTTTCTTTTTTATGACAAGTTAACAATTTCAAAGAAACCTGTACATATAAACAACTATTTACACATAGTTTTTGTATTCTGACGTTTTGCTTCAAAGTACGATAGAAAAACACATGAAAAATGATATTTTAAGTGTATTTTTGTATGTTTAAATTCCTATAATAATGTGAATAAAAATAAATAGTCTTTAATATTTTCCTAGAAACATGAACTGAATATATAAAAATTTTTTACTAATTTGAATTATTTTTTAACAAATCTGACATTTCTTTAAAGATTTTTTTTTGATCCATGGAATTGAAACTAAATAGTATTTTGAACAAAATCATATTTCCACTAACTTACTAGGATAGCTCTACCGAAGGGAGTCATTTATCAAATAGTGAAGAAAATTAATAGCAATAAATGCTCTTAAAAGTAGAGTTTTTGATCTCAGAACGCATGTTATTATTGGCATTAGTTATAGCCAACTTTATTTCCCCACTTTGTACAGTATTTTTTTAAAAAAAATTTTGTGTGATGGCTCCTATTATAGTTAGTATACATAAGTATAGCTCTGCAGATTATATTTAACTGGATAGGATCTGGTTTTGGATATCATATGTGGTTACAACTGCTCGTGGGGGATTTGGAGTAAAATGGAGATTTTCTCTTTGTGTACATGAATTTCTAAGATTGAAGAAGTAAGAGAGAAACCTAATTCAAAATTTGAATGTGATTTTATTCTTAACTGCTCTAAACTATTTATTTTCTCACTGTATTTTGCATCACCACGGGGATGTCATAGAGAGTTTCTCTGAAGCCTCAGAGGGAATTAATAAGAGAAAGAGAATTGAAGTCCTGTTTTCTCTCTTCAAAGATTAGATTTCATCTTTAAATATTTTATTTTAAAAAATTCTACCATTCTAAAGTTTAAAAACAGTATTTGAGAGGGTCTGTTAATCTCAAATGAGAGAGGTCATGGTGACCAATTTCAATAAGAGACTATTCAAATTGGCCTGAGTAAGTAACAAAACCTGCTGGTCAGAACTACACATTAATTGTTTTAAATATTCTAGAAAGCTAAATTATTAATTTACATTTTGGAGAGTTGGATGAGCTCAAATTGGATCAAATTTATTCTTCCTGGGAAGTGATTATAAGATAATGTCACTTAACTTTCTTCTAGGAGGATATTTAATAGTGTTATTTAGAAGTGCTTCATAGGATTATTACAGATTTGGGCCATTCTTTTTTCCACTAAAAATTATTTAAATTATTTCTTTTTAAAGCATGTAGATAAAAAGCAATTGCCAAGAATACAACATCTACTGGAGTAGCACAGATATAAGACAGAGAAATTCAGCAGAACAAAAATGATTTCATGAACTGAATAGCAGTTAACCATCTTGAATTGGATAGTTTCCTAGTCTAAAGCAAAACTTCGGTAGATATCAATAGGGAGAACAAGGAAACAGACAAAAAACAGTGTTCAAAGGCTTTATTTTGAGCAAGAACATAAACAAATGTTAAGACACTAAGTCTTCCATGTCCAACATAGTAGCCACTAGTTACTTGTCATGAGTGAACCCTTGAAATATCGTCAGTCCAAATTAAGATGGGCAGTGGCTATAATATACACATTAGACTTCAAGCACTTACTATGAAAATAGTTAAAATATCTCAATAATTTTATATTGATTACATTAGGAATGAAAAGGACATATTGGTAGTCTGTTTCTTTCTGAGACTAGAAAAAGGCTATATATTAGAGCCCACTGATAATTTTATATGCACATATAAGAGATCATATATAGCTCAAAAACTATAATTTGGTTCAGTAATTCTCAACAAATACTATACTTTTTAAAATCCTTTCCATAAAAAGAGTCTATCAGATATCAAACTGGATGAAACTTATCTGATTATCACAGTAAAAATTTTCAGGCCTAGAATGGACTAAATAACGTAAGCAATTTACTCCCAGATTTTGGTTAAATGAGACCCTTTTCTATTTATATGGGATCAAAGTTTTATTTCACCAGAGTGATATATAGCACTTTTGTGTCTCTATTAAGTTAAATTTAACAAGTATTATTGAAAATGATTATGCGTATTGCACAGAATTTGTCCTTATGGGAAGTAAAATTAAATACTATGTCAACAAATGTAAAATTAATTCATTTTAACCTGTATTTTTGAAACATCTACTCTGTGTCTAGCACTGTTAGGAAATATAATATTAAAAGACCAAATATATTTTATGTTAACAGAAGTCACAATAGGAATCAGAGAAGTAGAAAGTCGTGCATTTCGGTTGCTTATAATCACTTTGTGACATTCATAAATGTGTCAAATAGTATTACACTTATTAACTTACTATCATCATAACAACCTTATAAATTAAGTGCTTTTATTATCATCATTTTATAATGGTGAAATTCAGGCTGGTGAAAAATTCAGTTTAAAAGAAGTTAAGGTGACATAACTTGCAGCTATTTAAGTGGATGAAGAAGGATCCAAACTCAGGAGTCTGGCTCCAGTAACTATACATATAACTCTCTGGATACTGGGAGACAAAAATTTATGATGGAGGGGATAGTGTAAGTGAGCAGGACAACAAAAAAGCATGTATGTGGTTAGGGAATATTAACTAGTCCTGCTATGAGTACCTCATTTGTATTGAATCAAATTCTTTGATTGCAACAAAACCAATTCTTTCTAACTTAGGCAAAATTTTTGGTTTGTTTCTTTTGGAAGGTTACTGGGTTCACACATTAATAGAAATGCTTGAGGTGAGATTCAGAGATGAGCAAAATGAGATCTGTTCTAAATGTTCCAGATTTTGCTGCCATAATAAATACACTCCATCAAATTTTTCCCTTTGTTTCATTCCACTAACTTTGAATCAATATTAATAAAGATTCAAAGTATTGGACTCTGACCGTAAACCATTAATGAGATAAACTATAAGGACAGAAAGAACTGCAAGGGAATTTTGAACTTTACATAGTAGATTTGCTCTTAGTAAGTGGTATTAGTTGTGTAATTATGAACCTATATTCTAAAGGCACTGTAAGATAGAGAAAATCCATAAGTATTAAATATATTTGTAACTAAGGTTCTCATAATGGGAGATGGGAGACACAAATATTGAATGATAGATAGGGAGGACTCAGAATGTTGGATTTGAATTGGTGGTATCTTGACTTAGTGTGAACCCTTGACTTAACTTCCCTTCTGCTCACAGAGGGAGCCTAGAAACAATGACATCCCACTATCAATATGCACAACTAGAGGTTAACTCTTGGTTTCTAAATACTGTTGTCCACTAAAAGAAACCACAAATTATTAGGGAATTAGCAACTTTCAGAACTAAGGTAGGGAAAGTACAAGATAAAACCGTTCAGTCTTATTATGGAGAAAGCAAGGAGGTGCTAAAAAATTAATAGAATCATAGCAAAAGGACAGAGAACCAGCTCGAAGGGGCATCTAATGGTCAAATTGCACCAAATCAGCATAAAAATATAATGCATACACTGTACTGAATACATGAAATCATAAGTTTAGTACTAAAAGAAGTGGTGTGGGACAGAAGACTTTTCTTTACAGAAAAATGCCAACAAATACACATATAAGGAATGACATGGTTAGAGAAATCATCATTTTGTAGTCACAATATAATATTTAATTTAGGCAACCATGATCAATTGATGCTCAAATGCACACAAAAAGAAAAATATATGATTGTTTAATTCTTCCATTCACATAGAGGTATTCTTTTAAAAACACATTGTTTAAAAAACGATTGTTTCTTTTTTTAAAAAATATTTCTTATATTCAGACAATTTTCAATTTACTTCATCATAAAATTGATTCCTTGGGAGCATGACTTGAGGTAGGCATTATTTAATGACTACTCAGTAGTTTTTGGAGAGATATGATAAAGCATGACAACAGCTATATTCAACCAGAAAAACAAAAACAAACAAAAAAAAACCAAGAACCCACCACAGAATGGTTATTTCTGAATTGCCTAATGAAATATGACAATAATATTCTCTCCTACTGCACTTATTTCTTTCAAAAGAAACGAGCTATAATTTATAAAAGAGAAAGACAATATTTAACCATTTTATAGAACAATGGTTGTGTTCAGAGGTAATGTGGTCATTAGGCAATTAGATTTGTGTCCCTTTGTACCATATAAAATCATTAGTTTTTTAAATATGTGAGCCAGGAACCAAGATAACTGAGCATTAAATTATTAAAAGATGAAAAGCTATAGTTTATTCTTTAAATAATTATTGTTGAAATGAATGAAATCTTGAGAGCCATTACATTTGGTAGATTAGAACTAAACATTTTTGGGGCACCTAATGGTGCAGTCGTTTAAGCATCTGACTCTTGATTTCAGCTCAGGTCAAGATCTCAGGTTCACGAGATTGAGCCCAGCATCAGCCTTTGCACTCAGCGTGGAGTCTGCTTGTCCCTCTCCCTCCCTGCCCTTGTGCACTCATCCTCTCTCTCTCAAATAAATAAATACATAAATAAAATCTTTTTTTAAAGAACTAAACATTTTTATGCAAGTGTTTTTATCATATTTATAAATTCAATTTTTTTTTAAAATTTTTTGAGGCTGTGATGAGTGAGGAGGGCTGATGACAGGTTACTGTAAATCTGAATGAGAAGCACTGGGCACTGAACTCTGAAAATGGCTGTGGATGGAAAGTGTTGGAAACAGTGTGTAGGGAACAGATTGAAAAACTATTGAGAAAACAGGGCACCTGGGTGGCTCAGTTGGTTAACATCTGACTTCAGCTCAGGTCATGATCTCAGGTGGGGGATCCAGTCCCATACGGAACCCCATAAGAGCCCCATGGGAGCCCCACATCGGGCTCCCTGCTCAGTGGGGATTTTGCTTGTCCCTCTGCCCCTCCCCTCACTCATTCTCTCCCCCTCTCTCTCTCAAATAAATAAATAAATAAAATCTTTAAAAAAAAAAGGACCATTGATGGGGTGCCTGCGTGGCTCAGTTGGTTAAGCATCTGCCTTCCACTCAGACCATGATCCTGGAGTCCTGGGATTGAGCCCCAAGTTGGGCTCCCTGCTCAGCAAGGAGCCTGCTTCTACCTCTCCCTCTGCTGCTCCTCCTGCTTGTGCTCTTGCTCTCTCTCTTTCTCAAATAAATAAATAAAATATTTTTAAAAATTGAGAAAACAAATAACAATAGTAGCATTTTTCTACAATAATTTAGAGGTGCAAGTCTTTGATATAATCTTATCAGTTATATTTTGATATTTATTTTAGAAGATTGTATTTATTTATTTATTTATTTATTTATTTATTTATTTATTTGAGAGAGAGAGAGAGAATGCCAGTGGGGGTTGGAGGGGGAGGAGCAGAAGGAGTGGGACAAGCAGACTGTGCTGAGTGTAAAGCCCGTTTTAGGGCTCGATCTCACAACTCTGAGATCATGACCTTGAGATCATGACCTGAGCCGAAACTAAGAATTAGGTGTTTAACCAACTGAGCCACCCAGGCCCCCCTATTTTGATATTCTTATTTATTAGGTGTGTTGAACTAAAAAATAAATGGAGACCAGTCTTGAAAATTCCCTGAGTTGACAAAACCAGTTTAGTCATACAAAGCTTAATTTAGTTTATTTTGCAAGACTAACTTGACCTGGGTCATTTCTTGCTTATGCCTCTGGAAATCATAAGCAAAACTTACACTGTTTCCCAGGGTTGATGTGAAGTAACCCCGACCAATTCCTTATCATTTAGGAAAATTCTAATATATAACAAATCACTGTGAAGAACAGTCACTGTTGTCTCACTATATACAACACTATACCCCCAGCCTCATCCAATGTTTGGGTTTGAGTGCTCCAGGTTTGTAAACTGTCTTTTTGGCATGTGTCCAATAAACCTTTACTAATTACTATTTCAGTAATTCATTGGTTTTACTTCTTTTATTTCTGAACTTTTCGTAGCTGTATACCTCTGGGTAAATCGCAATCTCCTTTTGCTTCAATTTCTTAATCTGTATAAAGGAGACATTACTGTTACCTGCCTTTTTTTTTTTTTGTTACCTGCCTTTTAAGATTATTGTTTTTGAGAAGATACTGTATTTATTTCACATAAATCTTCTGCTTGACACACATTTAGGACTCAGTGTTAGCTAAATATATATATTTATATATAATCTAAATATAGTATATAAATATATATATTTATAATATATAAATATAAATAATATATAAATATAAATAAAAATAAAAAAATACATGTACTATACTCTAAGAACTACAGAACACTCATGAAAGTAATTGAAGAAGACACAAAAAGATGGAAAAATATTCCATGCTCATGGATCAGAAGAATAAACATTGTTAAAATGTCTATGCTATCCAGACCAATCTATACCTTCAATGCCATCCTGATCAAAATTCCAATGACATTTTTCAAAGTGCAACAAACAATCCTAAAATTTGTATGGAATCAGAAAAGACCCCGAATCACCAAGGAAATGTTGAAAAAGAAAAACAAAGCTGGGGCATCACGTTGCCTGATTTCAAGCTATATTACAAAGAAGTGATCACTAAGACAGCATGGTACTGGCACAAAAACAGACATATAGACCAATGGAACAGAATAGAGAGCCCAGATATGGACCCTCAATTCTATGGTCAAATAATCTTTGGCAAAGCAGGAAAAAAATATGCAATGGAAAAAAGACAGTCTCTTCAATAAATGGTGCTGGGAAAATTGGACAGCTATATACAGAAGAATGAAACTCCACCATTCTCTTACACCATAAACAAAGATAAACTCAAAATGGATGAAAGACCTCAATGTGCGACAGGAATCCATCAAAATCCTAGAGGAGAATATATGCGGTAACCTCTTCAACATTGGCCACAACAACTTCTTTCAAGATACATCTCCAAAAGCTAGTGAAGGAAAAGCAAAAATTAACTTTTGGGACTTCATCAAGATAAAAGCTTCTGCACAGCAAAGGAAACAGTCAACAAAACAAAGAGGCAACCCACAGAATGGGAGAAGATATTTGCAAATGACACTACAGACAAAGCGCTGATTTCCAAGATCTATAAAGAACTTCTCAAACTCAACACCCAAAAAACAAATAATCAAGTCAAAAAATGGGCAGAAGACATGAACCAACACTTCTCCAAAGAAGACATACAAATGGCTAACAGACACATGAAAAGTGTTCATCATCATTAGCCATCAGGGAAATTCAAACTAAAACCACACTGAGATACCACCTTACACCAGTTAGAATGGCAAAAATGGACAGGGAAAGAAACAACAAATGTTGGAGAGGCTGTGGAGAAAGGGGAACTCTCTTACACTGTTGGTGGGAATGCAAGTTGGTACAGCCACTTTGGAAAACAGTGGGGAGGTACCACAAAAAATAAAAAAATAGAGCTACCCTATGACCCAGCAATTGCACTACTGTGTATTTACCCCAAAGACACAGATGTAGTGAAAAGAAGGGCCATATGCACCCCAATGTTCATAGCAGCAATGTCCACAATAGCCAAGCTATGGAAAGAGACGAGATGCCCTTCAACAGATGAATGGATAAAGAAGATGTAGTCCATATATACGATGGAATACTACCCAGCCATCAGAAAGGATGAAGACCCAATTTTTACATCAATATGGATGGGACTGGAGGAGATTATGCTAAGTGAAATAAGTCAAGCAGAGAAAGTCAATTGTCATCTGGTTTCACTTATTTGTGGAACACAAGGAATAGTATGGAGGACATTAGGAGAAGGAAGGGAAAAATGAAGGGAGGGAAATCGGAGGAGGGGATGAACCATGAGAGACTATGGGCTCTGAGAAACAAACTGAGGGTTTTAGAGGGGAGGGGATGGGGGGATGGGTTAGCCCACGATGGGTATTAAGGAGGACATGTACTGCATGGAGCACTGGGTGTTATACAAAAACAGTGAATCATGGATCACTACATCAAAAAGTAATGATGTATTGTATGGTGACTAACATAGCATAATAAAATAAAATTAAATTAAAGAAAAGAAAATATATTAAAAAAAGAATGGTGGAAACTATAGGCTACTCATTGAAAGACTATTGATAAATGAATTTTCCATTTTCATGTTAAACATCTTTTGAACACTTCTATATTACCTTTAAGTAACTTAAAACCTAAGAAATGAAAAATCCTGCCAGCCTATCTGATTCAAAACAAATGACTCACTTTATAAAAAAATATTTTCTGGATATCAGTTGCTAGATATAGCATTCTTTCTCTGAAAAACTAGAAAAGATTAGTTTCAAAAAACCAGCTTATAATAAAGAAAACTGTTATCTGAACAGCAATTCCGAATATACTGTCTAGTGTCCAAGCATATTATGAATTGGTAACGGGTGGATTAAGTAGATTAGTAATAGTAAGTTTCAAATATAAAAATAAAACAACTAAAATTTCAATTCTTAAAAATACCTTACATCATAAATTGCTATTTCTTATATTGAATGGTTATGTCTGTTTGCTGAACACATTCTAAGGATGCTGAAGCACACTGAATCACAGATAAGATGCCTTAGCCAATAGGCCATTTTTGAAATACTGGTTCTTCAACAGCTGGGTTTCATCCACCAATATTTGATGTAATTTTTTTCTTGACCATTATAATCTTTGTTTATATGATCAGTCCTGCTTTGCAATTAACCTTGTTACTCTTTGTGTAATTACATCTTACATTCTTCCATCTGACATAGTCCTGTCATCATGCTTTCCAAATAATAGAACTCCATTTGCTCCCCCTGGACTACCTACATCTGCAAACTATATTTCTCACTAAGCAACCATGCCTCATTCCCTTCCTTGACAAGTAAAAACAACACAACAAAGTGTTAAAACACACTTTGCCTTTTCTATTTTTGTTTCAACTTTCTAGAAGACCTGCCTTGATTTTTAATTATCCTTATGAAATGTAGTCTATTCTAATTTCACTTAATCATTTTAACACACAATTTTTCATTGAATAGACTGTGAAATACATACATACATATAACAATACATAGCAAGAATCATTGCTTTGAAGGTACACAAAAGATAGCATAAATATATGAAATAAATGCTCTAAAACTTTATTAAAAGACTTCTAGTTTTGGCCCTGACATGTAAAGATCTTGGAAGTCTTCACTCTCATCCTGGCAATGAAAACAAATGGGACAAAGTGAAATTGGTGCCTTCATTTGGATCCATCAGAGAATTGAGGTCATAGGGCAAATGTCATCCCAAAATCTGGAAAAAGAGGACTATCCAGAAAGTATGGCACCCAAGAATTGCTTACCTGGAGCACAAGCATATAGAGCCATTAAGTTGAAGAAAGATGGTAATTTTGAGACTGAGACTAGACTAGCATGAGAATAGGACTGTAGTCTTAGAGGGACTCATGCTTTCATAGGCTTCTGCTCCAGGAATCCTACCAGGTGCTCACTGTAACGATCCTGGAAAGTTCCCCTTGTGGCTCTGGCAGGGTGAGGGGAAGAGTAGCCATTGTGAGACACTCCCAAAGCCTACTTTCCAGGGAAAAAAATCTTTGCCTGA
Organism: Neomonachus schauinslandi; assembly: GCF_002201575.2. Taxonomy (NCBI): domain Eukaryota; kingdom Metazoa; phylum Chordata; class Mammalia; order Carnivora; family Phocidae; genus Neomonachus; species Neomonachus schauinslandi. The sequence continues at coordinate 118,661,505 of NC_058404.1, read as the reverse complement.
ACAAAATTTTGAAACCCTATCTCAGCTGGGTGAAAGGAATTCCTGTCGAATGCAGTCCCTCTTTACTTTCTTGTCTCACCTATGGGGAAGAAACTATAATCAACAGGGGACAGGGCTTTAAGGATATAAATTAGGAATGCCACAGACAGGGAAGAGAAACATCAAAAAAAGAAACCTATAAAATGGAGGAGGGTCTGGAATACTTGTGAAGGACACAGTCCAAATCAAAGTCCCACCAAAAGATTAAGGTTTAATCAAAAGATTATAGAAAGTGTCCCCGCCCTCACACCTTACCACCACAGCAAAAGGGCTCTCCTATAATAATAATTACTACAATTGAAAGAGCTCAGACTCTGTCTGGGGAATAATTAGGAAGCCTCTATGATAAGACAGAAGACAAAAACAAGGTCATTAGGAGAATTTGAGGCCTCTGGCACCTATAACTGCAACATATGTTGAACACAGTCCAACTCCAAGGATAGATGAATATAAATCCTTGCACTGAAGACCAATTTACTTTATTTCCTATTACCCAATATAACATGTACAGCTCTCAACAAAATATTATAAGGCATGCAAAAAGGGAAGAACACACAGTGGGAAAAGACAACAGAGTCATCTGAACTAGACTCAGATAAGGCACACATGTTGGAGTTATCAGAAAGGAAATACAAAATAATTATGATTAATATATTAAAGGCATGTAATAGAGTTCCCATGACAACCCTCAGGCTCACTGATTTACTAGAAAGACTCCCAGGATCTAGAAAAAGATGTTATATACACGATTAAGTTCATTACAGTGAAAGGGTCCACAGATTAAAATCAGCAAAGGAAATGATACCTGGGGCAAAGTTCAGGAGAAAACAGACATATGCTTCTTGGTATCCTTACCCAGGGAGTGACACAGGAATACACTTAGTTTTCCCAGAAATGATATGTGAGAACACATGATCAGTGTTGTCAATCAGGGAATCCCATGTGAGCCTTGATGTCTTGGTTTTTACTGGAGATCATTCACACAAGCATGCAGTACCTACATGACTTATCTCAGCTACTCAGATTCTAGATCCCATCCTCCCCAAATAAACTACTACATATATATATTAGAACAGCTACATTACAAAAAGCTAACAATACAAATTGCTGGAAAGAATGCAGAATGATAAAAACTTTCATTCATTGCTGGTAGGAATGTAAAATGGTACAGCCATTTTGACAGAGAGTTTGGCAATTTCTTCCAAAGCTAAACACTGTCTTACCATGATCCAGCAATGGCACTCGTAGGTAGCTGCACAACTGATCTGAAACTCATGCCAACATAAAAACCAGCACATAAATGTTTATAGCAGCTTTATTCATAATCACCAAATACTGGAAGTAACCAAGATGTCCTTCCATAGGAAAATGGATAAATAAACTGTGAGACAGCCACACAATGGAATCATATTCAGTGATAAAAAGGAATAGGCTATCAAGGCCCATAAAAAACATAGATGAATTTAAGTGCATATTGCTAAGTGAAAGAAGTCAGTCTGAAAGTGCCATATAGTTCCATTTTTATGACATTCTAGAAAAGGTAAAACATGAAGTTGATAAACAGATCAGTAGTTGCCAGGGTTTTGTGGAAAGGGATATTTTTAGAGTGGTTAAATTATGATATATATGATACTGTAATGTTGGATACATGATATTCTACGGTTGTCTAAACCTGTGATAATTTACAACCATAGAGTGAATCTTAATGTACGCAAATTTAAATTTAAAAATCATTTAGGGGTGCCTGGATGTCAGGCATTGATTTTGTGTCCTGCCACATTACTGAATTGCTCTATGAGTTCTAGTAATTTGGGGGTGGAGTCTTTTGGGTTTTCCACATAAAGTATCATGTCATCTGTGAAGAGAGAGAATTTGACTTCTTTGCCAATTTGAATACCTTTTATTTCTTTTTGTTGTCTGATTGCTGTTGCTAGGACTTCTAGTACTATGTTGAACAATAGTGGCGAGAGTGGGCATCCTTAATGTGTTCCTGATCTCAAGGGAAAGGCTCTCAGCTTTTCCCCATTGAGGATGATATTCGCTGTGGGTTTTTCATAGATGGATTTTATGAACTTGAGGAATGTTCCCTCTATCCCCATACTCTGAAGAGTTTTAATCAGGAAAGGACGCTGTATTTTGTCAAATGCTTTTTCTGTATCAATTGAGAGGACCATATGGTTCTTCTCTCTCCTCTTATTAATATGTTCTATCACACTGATTGATTTACAAATGTTGAACCACACTTGCATCCTGGGGATAAATCCCACTTGGTCATGGTGGATGATCCTTTTAATGTATTGTTGGATCCTATTAGCTAGGATTTTGTTGAGAATTTTGGAATCCATATTCATCAGGGATATTGGTCTGAAATTCTCCTTTTTGATGGGGTCTTTGCCTGGTTTGGGGATTAAGTTAGTGCTGGCCTCATAGAATGAGTCTGGAAGCTTTCTGTTTCTATTTTTTGAAACAGCCTCAGGAGAATAGGTATTATTTTTTCTTTGAGTGTTTGGTAAAATTCCACAGGGAATCCATCAGGCCCTGGACTCTTGTTTTTTGGGAGGTTTTTGATCACTGCTTCAATCTCATTACTGGTTATTGGCCTATTCAGGTTGTCAATTTCTTCCTGTTTCAGTCTTGGCAGTTTATAGGTCTCCTGGAAGACGTCCACTTCTTCTAGGTTGCTTAATTTATTGGCATATAGTTGTTGATAATAATTTCTAATAATTGTTTCTATTTCCTTGGCGTTAGTCGTGATCTCTCCCCTTTCATTCATAATTTTATTAATTTGGGTCTTTTCTCTTTTCTTTTGGATAAGTCTGGCCAGTGGTTTATCAATCTTATTAATTCTTTCAAAGAACCAGCTTCTAGTTTCATTGATCTGATCTACTGTGTTTCTGGTTTCTAATTCATTGATCTCTGCTCTAATCTTATTATTTCTCTTCTAATGCGTGGCTTAGGCAACATTTGTTGTTTTTTCTCCAGTTCTTTAAGGTGTAAAATTAGTTGATGAATTTGCGATTTTTCTATTTTTTTGAGTGAGGCTTGGATGGCTACGTATTTTCCCCTTAGGACCGCCTTTGCAGTATCCCATAGGTTTTGGATCGATGTGTTTTCCTTCTTATTGGTTTCCATGAATTGTTTAAGTTCTTCTTTGATTTCCTGGTTGACCCAAACATTCTTAAGCAGAGTGGTCTTTAGCTTCCAAGTGTTTGAATTTCTTCCAAGTTTTTTCTTGTGATTGAGTTCCAGTTTTAAAGCATTATGGTCTGAGAATATGCAGAGAATTATCTCAATCTTTTGGTATCAGTTGAGACCTGATCTGTGACGCAGTATGTGGTCTATTCTGGAGAAAGTTCAATGCGCGCTTGAGAAGAATGAGCATTCTGTTGTTTTAGGGTAGAATGTTCTGTATATACCTATGAGGTCCATCTGGTCCAGTGTATCATTCAAAGCTCTTGTTTCTTTGTTGATTTTTCTGCTTAGATAATCTGTCTATTCCTAAGAGTGGAGTATTGAGGTCTCCTACAATTAACATATTGTTATCAATATCAATCTTTTTTTTGGTTAACAGTTGGCTTATGTAGATGGCTGCTCCCATGTTGGGGTGTAGATATTTACAATTGTTAGATCTTTTTGTTGGATAGACCCTTTAAGAATGATATAGTGTCCTTCTGTGTCTCTAACTACAGTCTTTAGCTTAAACTCTAATTAGTCTGATATAAGAATTGCTACCCAGCTTTCTTTTGAGGTCTGTTGGCATGGAAGCTGGATCTCCATCCCTTCACTTTCAGTCTGGATGTCTCTTTAGGTTCAAAGTGAGTCTCTTGTAGACAGCATATGGATGGGTCCTGCCTTTTTATCCAATCTGCAACCCTGTGCCATTTTATGGGAGCATTTAGGCTGTTCACATTGAGAGTGATTATTGAAAGATATGAATTTATTGTCATCATGTTGCCTGTGAAGTCCTTGTTTCTATAGATTGTCTTTGTAAATTTCTGTTCTATATCACTCTTGGGGTGTTTCTCCTTTTATAGAACCCCCCTTAATATTTCTTGCAGGAGCAGCTGAGTGGTCACATATTCTTTCCGTTTCTGCTGGTCTTGGAAGCTCTGCATCTCTCCATCCATTTTAAATGACAGCCTTGCTGGATAAAGTATTCTTGGCTGCATGTTCTTCTCATTTAGTACCCTGAATATGTCTTGCCAGCCCTTTCTGCCTTGCCAGGTCTCTGTGGATAGGTCTGACATTATTCTGATGTTCCTCCCTCTGTATGTAAGGAATCTCTTCCCCCCTAACTGCCCTTAAGATGGTTTCCTTGGTGTTAAGATTTGTGAGTTTTACTATTACATGTCGGGGCGTTGGCCTGTTTTCCTTGATCTTGGGAGGGGTCCTCTCTGCCTTTAAAAGATGAATGTTTGTTTCATTCCCCAGATTAGGGAAGTTCTCAGCTACAATTTGCTCAAATATATCTTCTAATCCTCTCTCTCTCTCCACTCCCTCAGGGATCCCAATAATTCTGACATTGGAACGTTTCATGGTGTCACTTATTTCTCTGATTCTGTTTTCATGGATTTTGAGTTGTTTCTCCCTGGCCTCCTCTTTATCTTTCTTTTCTATCAATTGGTCTTCTAGATCACTAATTCATTCTTCTGCCTTGCTTACCCTAGCTGTTAGATTATCTAGATTAGATTGGATCTCATTGATAGCATTTTTAAGTTCTGCCAATTCAGCTTTCATTTCTGCCCTTAGAGACTCTATGTTGCCATTAATCGATTTCTCCATTCTAGCTATTGTCTTCACAACTACTACCTTGAATTCCATTTCCGACATCTTGGTTATATCTGTATCCATTTGTAAATCTATGGCAGAAGTCACAGTCTGTGAGTCTTTCCTATTTTGGGGGTTCCTTTCCTTAGTCTTTCTGTTGAGGGGTGGTTGAGGGAATGTACAGAGACCAAATTATTGACCATAACCCAAGCAAGATGCACCTGTTTTATAGGGATCTTAGGGTTGCTGGCCTCTTGTTCTCCCAGCCTGTCTTCTGGGGGAGGGGCCTGCTGTGCTGTTACTCAGGCAACCCTGTTTGGGCAGAGTTGCCCTGCCCCCTGTGTGTGTGGGGGGGGAATGGGCTCAGTGAAAACTGTTTTTTGGGGCTTTTGTTCTCTGGGGGCTTTCTGTGTCTCTTCCGAGAGAGCAGAAGGGATTGTTTCCAACCCTCTGCATCAGAGCAGAGAGATCACAGTCTGTTCTTCAGTGAGCTCTCCAGGCCACACTATCTCCATTTCTGTCTGTGCTGCTAGAAACTGCAGCATCCTGGGTTGTGCGCCCCTCAGCAGTGCTCCCAGCCCTCACCTCCAGGTCAGGGCACAGGGGCATGTCTCTGCCCTTTGTGCTTCTAAAACCTCCAGCTGCCCCCAGTTCGCGTGGGCAGCCCTGCCACTCCAGGTTTCAGTCAGAGGGCTGCCCTAAAGTCCTTTCCCTGCAGCTACTGGTCGGCAAGTCTATGCCCTGTCCCCAGCGTGGGAGACTCTTGCTCACCAGTGGTGTAGGATCTCCATGGCTCCCTCTGCCTTCTGTTTATCTTCTGATATGTGCCCATGGAATCACGGCTCCCCCCTTCATTCCTCAAAACCAACCGCCTGTGATATTGTTTGTAGAGATCCAGATATATCTTCTTACATCTCAGACTGATACCATGGGTGCTCAGAGTGGTCTGGTAGATATCCAGCTCAATTCCAGGGACCAGTTGGAATAGGGTCCCCTACTCCTCCGCCATCTTTTCCTCTCCCTGTGTGCTAACTATATTAGGAAAAAGTTATTATTTTATTATTTTCTAGCCTATTTTAGAAGATCTTACTCTTGTATTTATCATTGTGAATGATATCAAAGTTTCCTTCTTCTTTTAAATACTAACTCTAACAAGAAATTAGCAAACCATAATTGGTTCTAAATGGAAAATGGAGACCAGCTGGATATTAATGTTTTTTTTCTGAAGTATAGAGGGATTGTTAAAATATATTACATATCTTTCAAGGCCCAATTCAGGGCCAGTCTCTTCTATAAGGTTGTTTGCTGCTAGAGTTGCTTTCACTGATATCTGCAATTCCTGAAATTCATTGATGCTTATAGTATATTCTCCAAAATTCGACAATTAAATTTCTTTTTAATATGATTTCATTAATCTTTCATTGTAATTCTATATCTTTGTGCAGATTATATTTTACAGAGATGACTACACTAATATATCCCATCCTTTATGTTCTTTGCCAATGTGATCTTGACACTTGTCCTCTTACCTTGAATTCTGGGTAGGCTTGTGAGTCAATTGCATCATGACTACAAAAGCTATGTTAGAAAAGGTGATGAACTGATCACTGTGATATTTGTTTTTGGAGCTCTGGAATGCTATTTAAGAAGTTTGATGACTCTGATGCAGTCATATTGTGAGGAAGTGCAGCCCTCATGAAAATGTTATGTGGAAGACCCAGCAAATAGCCATTATCAATTATTAGACATATGTGTAAATAAACCTGTAGTTTATTCCAATCCTAGGCAGTGCAACAATGATCAGTGTCAGTCATCTAGTCTTTTCAGCAAAAACAAACTGTATTTGCTGTGCCCTGTCCAAATTCCCCATCCACAGAATCCATAAGAACAAAAAATAATTATTCTAAGCAACTAAATCTTGAGATATTTTGTTATGTAGACATAGTAATTTGAATAATCTTACTTTATATGATAAACATTGGAGGAATGTAGCTGTATATTGCAATTAGTTTGTTCCTATGTAGTTCTCTGGAGCAAATAAGGAAGGAAATTTGCTCCATCGATGTTGCAAGCCTTTTTTTCACCAAAGAAGAAATGTTACAGATTGTCCAGCTTTGAAGGCTCTGATTGGACCATGATTGTGAAGGAGGTCGTGCACACAGGTATGGAGTTGTCTTTCTCACTTTTGTGGGGAAGGGCCCACACTGCTTCCACATAGGAAAACATCTAGCCTACTTACTTATCTTCTACTCTCTTCTTCAGAGTTGCTCACCAGATTCTGGTAGATTTCAAAGATATCTGTCAAGACCTAGAAGGGAGAGAAGTTCCTCAAACTCTCTACTTAAGCCAGTACTCTAGATTCATAAGATTAGGATTATTCATAGCTGCTCAAATCCAGCTATACTACATTGTACTTTGTTTTCCTTTGTCACTTATTCTGTGCTTTCAACTCTCTTGAGACCTTCCCTCTCTTGACAGAAGAGGTATGAGTGCCAGAGCCTACCTGGTCTTCACTGGTCCATTAGTCAAATAGTAATTGCTAATTTAATTTCCAAGAGTAGACAGAGATGATCCATTAACTTCTAATTGGAGAACTCACCAAATTCTGGTTAATTGGTTGATCATCAACAACTGAAGTTTATTTATTTTAATTTTTTTAAAATATATTTTTTTAAGATTTTATTTACTTATTTGACAGAGAGAGACACAGCAAGAGAACGAACACAAGCAGGGGGAGTGGGAGAAGGACAAGGAGGCTTCCCGCAGAGCAGGGAGCCTGATGTGGGGCTTGATCCCAGGACCCCGGGATCATGACCTGAGCCAAAGGCAGATGCTTAATGACTGAGCCACCCAGGCACACCAACTGAAGTTTATTACTTGAAAAATATTTGGTAATAATAATAATAACAAAAACAATAGCACCTAGAATTTATTGAGAACTTTTTATGTGCCAATCTTTTTCTAAACTCTTTTCATTTGTTCTATCTTTTAGTAGCTCTATCAGACTTGTGGGGTAAATATTAGATAATATCATAGATGGCATATTTTTATTTTGGACATGAGGAAACTAAGGAACAATAATTTTTTCCTACATCACACAGCTAGTGAGCAGTAGCACCAGAATAAACCCAGGTTATCTGACTGAAAGGAATTGCTTCTTCAACCTAACATTTTTCTTTTTTATTAATTAACATATAATGTATTATTTGTTTCAGGGGTACAAGTCTGTGATTCATAAGTCTTACACAATTCACAGTGCTCACCATAGTACCTACCCTCCCCAGTGTCCATCACCAGGCACCACATCCCTCCCACCCCCCTCCACTCCAGCAACTCTCAGTTTGTTTCCTGAGATTAAGAGACTCTTATGGTTTGTCTCCCTCTCCGATTTCATCTTATTTCATTTCCCACTCTTCCCCTATGATCCTCTGTCTTGTTTCTCAAATTCCTCATATCAGTGAGATCATATGATACTTGTCTTTCACTAATTGATGTATTTCACTTAGCATAATACCCTCTAGTTCCATCCATGTCGTTGCAAATGGCAAGATTTCATTCCTTTGATGGCTGCATAATATTCCATAGTATATATATACCACATCTTCTTTATCCATTCATCTGTTGATGGACATCTTGGCTCTTTCCATAGTTTGGCCATTGTGGACATTGCTGCTATACATTGGGGTGCATGTGCCCCTTCAGATCACTACATTTGTATCTTTGGGGCAAATACCCAGTAGTGCAATTGCTGGGTCATAGGGTAGCTCTATTTTCAACTTTTTGAGGAACCTCCATACTGTTTTCCAGAGTAGCTACACCAGCTCGCATTCCCACCAACAGTGTAGGAGGGTTCCCCTTTATCCATATCCTTGCCAATATCTGTCCTTTCCTGACTTGTTAATTATAACCATTCTGACTGGTGTGAGGTTGTATCTCATTGAGGTTTTGATATGTATTTACCTGATGCCAAGGGATGTTGAGCACTTTTTCCTGTGTCTTTTGGCCATTTGGATGTCTTCTTTGCAGAAATGTCTGTTCATGTCTTCTGCCCATTTCTTGATTGGATTAGTTGTTCTTTTGGATGTTGAGTTTGATAAGTTCTTTATAGATTTTGGATACTTGCCCTTTATCTGATATGTCATTTGCAAATTGCAAATATCTTCTCCCATTCTGTCAGTTATCTTTTAGTTTTTTTTGACTGTTTCCTTTACTGGGCAAAAGCTTTTTAGCTTGGTGAAGTCCCAATAGTTCATTTTTGCCCTTGCTTCCCTTGCCTTTGGTGATGTTTCTAGGGGGAAGTTGCTGCGGCAGAGGTCAAAGAGGTTGCTGCCTGTGTTCTCCTCTAGGATTTTGATGGACTCCTAGATCTTTCATTCATTTTGAGTCTATTTTTGTGTGTGGTGAAAGGAAATGGTCCAGTTTCATTCTTCTGCATGTGACTGTCCAATTTTCCCAACACCATTTGTTGAACAGACTGTCTTTTTTCATTGGACATTCTTTCCTGCTTTGTCAAAGATTAGTTGACCATAGAGTTGAGGGTCTATTTCTGGGCTCTCTATTCTGTGTCATTGATCTATGTGTCTGTTTTTGTGCCAGTACCATACTGTCTTGATGACTACAACTTTGTAATAGAGCTTGAAATCCGGAATTGTGATGCCACTGGCTTTGCTTTTCTTTTTCAACATTCCTCTGGCTATTTGGGGTCTTTTCTGGTTCCATACAAATTTTAGGATTATTTGTTCCATTTCTTTGAAAAACGTTGATGGTATTTTGATAGGGATTGCATTAAATGTGTAGATTGCTCTAGGTAGCGTTGACATTTTCACAATATTTGTTCTTCCAATCCATGAGCATGGAACGTTTTTCCGTTTCTTTCCTCAATTTCTTTCATGAGTATTTTATAGTTTTCTGAGTACAGATCCTTTGCCTCTTTGGTTAGATTTATTCCTAGGTATCTTATGGTTTTGGGTGCAATTGTAAATGGGATCGACTCCTTAATTTCTCTTTCTTCTGTCTTGTTGTTGGTGTATAGGAATGCCACTGATTTCTGTGCATTGATTTTATATCCTGCCACTTTACTGAATTCCTGTATGAGTTCTAGCAGTTTTGGGGTGCAGTCTTTTGGGTTTTCCACATAAAGTATCATATCATTTGCAAAAAGGGAGAGTTTCACTTCTTCTTTGCCAATTCAGATGCCTTTTATTTCTTTTGTTTGTTTGATTGCTGAGGCTAGGACTTCTATGACTATGTTGAACAGCAGTGGTCATAGTGGACATCCCTGCTGTGTTCCTGACTTTTGGGGAAAAGCTCTTAGCTTTTCTCCATTGAGTACAATATTTGCTGTGGGTTTTTCATAGATGGCTTTTATGATATTGAGGTATGTACCATCTATCCCTACACTGTGAAGAGTTTTAATCAAGAAAGGATGCTGTACTTTGTCAAATGCTTTTTCTGCATCTGCTGAGAGGATCATATGGTTCTTGTTCTTTCTTTTATTAATGTATTGTATCACATTGATTGACTTACAGATGTTGAACCAACCTTGCAGCCCAAGAATAAATCCCACTTGGTCATGGTGAATAATCTTTTTAATGTACTGTTGGATCCCATTGGCTAGTATTTTGGTGAGAATTTTTGCATCCATGTTCATCAGGGATATTGGTCTTTAGTTCTCCTTTTTGATGGGGTCTTTGTCTGGTTTTGGGATCAAGGTAATGCTGGCCTCATAAAATGAGTTTGGAAGTTTTCCTTCCATTTCTATTTTTTGGAACAGTTTCAGAAGAATAGGTATTGATTTTTCTTTAAATGTTTGGTAGAATTCCCCTTGGAAACCATCTGGCCCTGGGCTCTTGTTTGTCGGGAGATTTTTGATGACTGCTTCAATTTCCTTAGTGGTTATTGGTCTGTTCAGGTTTTCTGTTTCTTCCTGATTCAGTTTTGGTAGTTTATACGTCTCTAGGAGTGCTTCCATTTCTTCCAGATTATCTAATTTGCTGGCATATAGTTGTTCATAATATATTCTTATAATTGATTGTATTTCTTTGGTGTTGGTTGTGATCTCTCCTCTTTCATTCATGATTTTATTTATCAGGGTCATTTCTCTTTTCTTTTTGATAAGTCTGGCTGGGGGTTTATCAATCTTATTAATTCTTCCAAAGAACCAGCTCCTAGTTTCGTTGATCTGTTCTACTGTTCTTTTGGTTTCTATTTCATTGATTTCTGCTGTGATCTTTATTCTTTCTCTTCTCTTGCTGGGTTTAGGCTTTATTTGCTGTTCTTTCTCCAGCTCCTTTAGGTGTAGGGTTAGGTTGTGTACTTGAGACCTTTCTTGTTTCTTGAGAAAGGCTTGTATTGCTATATATTTTTCTCTTAGGACGGCCTTTGCTGCATCCCAAAGTTTTTGAACAGTTGTATTTTCATTTTCATTTGTTCCCATGAATTTTTTTAATTCTTCTTTAATTTCCTGGTTGACACATTCATTCTTTAGTGGGATGCTCTTTAGCCTCCATGTATTTGAGTTCTTTCCGACTTTCCTCTTGTCATTGAGTTCTAGTTTCAAAGCATTGTGGTCTGAATATAGGCAGGGAATGATCCCAGTCTTTTGGTACCGGTTGAGACCTGATTTATGACCCAGGATGTGATCTATTCTGGAGAATGTTCCATGGGCACTAGAGAAGAGTGTGTATTCTGTTGCTTTGGGATGGAATGTTCTGAATATATCTGTGAAGTCTATCTGGTCCAGGGTGTAATTTAAGCCTTTATTTCCTTGTTGATCTTTTGCTTAGATGATCTATCCATTTGAGTGAAAGGCGTGTTAAAGTCCCCTACTATTATTGTATTGTTGTCAATGTGTTTCTTCGATCTTGTTATTAACTGGCTTATATAATAGGCTGCTCCCATGTTAAGCGCATAGGTATTTAAAACTGTTAGATCTTCTTGTTGGATAGACCCTTTAAGTATGATATAGTGTCCCTCCTCATCTCTTATTATAGTCTTTGGTTTAAACTCTACTTTGTCTGATATAAGGATTGCCACCCCACCTTTCTTTTGATGTCCATTAGCATGGTAAATTGTTTTCCACCCCCTCACTTTCAATCTGGAAGTGCCTTTGGATCTTAAATGAGTCTCTTGCAGACAGCATATTGATGTGTCTTGTTTTTTTTAACTGATCTGATACCCTGTGTCTTTTGATTGGGGAATTTAGCCCGTTTACATTCAAGGTAACTATTAAAAGATATGAATTTAGTGCCATTGTATTGCCTGTAAGGTGACTGTTACTGTATATTGTCTGTGTTCCTTTCTGGTCTATGTTGCTTTAGTCTCTTTCTTTCCTTAGAGGACCCCTTTCAATATTTCTTGTAGGACCGGTTTGTGGTTCACAAATTCTTTTAGTTTTTGTTTGTCCTGGAAGCTTTTTATCTCTCCTTCTATTTTCAATGACAGCCTAGCTGGATATAGTATTCTGGCTGAATATTTTTCTCATTTAGTGCTCTGAATATATCATGCCAGTCCTTCCTGGCCTGCCAGGTCTCAGTGGATAGGTCTGCTGCCATTCTAATGTTTCTACCATTGTAGTCAACCTACGTTTTTCTGAAACTGGAAGTACATTGCTTCAGAAATTTTCTTTTTTTGTTATTATTGTTCAAATATTATTTACTTCTTCAAGCACATTCCTGGTGAGTAGAGTCTTATTTTATTGGAAGATTAAATCTGAGAGTAAGAAAATATTTTCTTTTATGAAATACTTTCATTATTGAAAGCTCACATTTAAAATTTTCAGTACAAAGCATATGTAGAGTTCCACTGTATAAAGGAGTTTATGTAGACTGAACTCAACAGAAAACCAATCTGCTTATCTCAAATTTTTGATCCTTTAGTTGATTACATCTCGCAGTTTGGGAGCTGCTGTATCACTTCACAGGTGTTAGTACCTTTGATTGACCTATCGAAAGATTTTATGTCAACCTAATATCAATATGAAGATAATATTTATTTATATATTCCAACCATAGAATTGAGAGAATTTTGACATGGAACATAGAGTGAAGTGAATTACTTGGAGGCAAGAGATAACTGTATCAAATGCATAGTCATGCACTGTAATACTGCAGTTAGCCTTGGTAAATATCTGATAGATTAAGTTGAGTTTCCCAAAAAAAGATATCTTGTGATTATATATGTTGGTTCTTTTTTCAACATAAATATTGCTGTATGCCACAATATGTTGACTGCTGATTACAGAGGCTGGTTTATATCATGTAGTTACTCTATTTGCCTCACAAACTAATTTCAAATTGTCACTGAGCATTAAGTAATGTTGTATCAGGGACTTTGAGAGACTTTAGCATTTTTTTCTCTACTACATGGAAATGCTTACAAGTTTTCTCTATATTTTTTGGCTATTTGTATTCCTAATAGACTTATGCGTTAATGCATAATATGTTTTCTAGGGAAATTTGAGAAATGATTACTGCATATATAATTAAAAGGAGCACTATTATTAGTGAAATGTTTTGGTTGTAAATAATATCCATTCATGACTTAAGATACACCTAAAGAGACAAAAAAATTTGATATTACATCTGAAAACACTCAAAGGCAAAATAATGATGATTTATAATTTCATAATAAAACCCAAGTGCATGATTACATATTTTTAATACAGTGATAATTTGCCTTACATTAACTTCAATTTAATGGCTCCAGATATATAAGAGATTTAAAAATCCATAACTTAAAATATGTTATTAAATATGCAACAGAGATGCAATAAATGAAAATATTAGTTATCAATAGTTATGAAGATTCAACAGGAACATTGGCCTAAATAACCAATTTTAAGTTGGTTTCTCTGTTATTATTTTCTCTAGAGTTATTTTCTCTAGGATTAATATTTGGTCTTTCAGTTCAAGGTATAGGGTGATATAGAAATGATTGCACCCCTTGGTACACAAGTGAATATTGTCTTACTTTTAAAGTGGGAAATTAACTCCAGCTCTGTTTGGAAAATTAAAACTGGCAACTCATTCCCATCAGTCTTCCCCAGCCTCTTTCTACTTCAATGCAACTTTACTTTATTACTCAATGTTCTCTAAATTAACATTTTCTCTCCACTTGCATTATTCTCTCTCTTCTCTGTTTGCTCACCCCACTTGTACTCATCATGCACACCTGTATTTATCTTTTAAAATAATTCATTATAATAAAACAATTCAAGTACTGTTTTATATATACTACTATAGAAGGGAGAAAATAATTATTCTTTAGTATTGAATATGGACTAATAGCATAACACAAAGGACTATTATTACTCATTAGAGATAGCTGATGAAAGCACAAAGAGCTCAGGGCAATGAAAAGATTCTGAATTGTAAATTAGGTGATGTGTCTTTGGCTTTCTGGTGTAACACAATATTGGTCTATTGATAATAGTGAATAAGCAAAATAATAATTTAGTGTAATAATTATAATACATCATAATTTAAAGAACTTAAAATTTAATGAAGCTCCAGCTAATGTTTATTAGGTAATGCTAAATTAGGAACTTTATCATTACTTCCAGTTCATATGAAGTTATTGGCATAATAACTCTCTTTTTACAGATATTGAATACAATTTAAATAACTACCATGTTCTGACAGTGGCAGTTGTCCAAATCTCAGACTTTTTGATTGTCAAAACAAACAAAGGTTTTTATTGTTCCCAGAAGAGTCAACATGTTCAAAAGGTAATGATGAAGAAATCAGTTGTGTTCAACTGTATCAATCCAATGTGAATCTCACAATACATTTGTTCATGAAAGCATTGTGTTCATTCAGCTGGTATTCATTAAATGTCTCCTGTGTGGTGTGGTGGAGATACAGTGGTAAACAAGGCATGGCAGTGTCTACTCTTTTGAAACAAGGAAGACAACTGGTAGATAATCGCAATTGGGAGGATGATCTCAGTGTGCATGTAAGGTTGAGGGGGGGAATAGTCTATGACTTTCAAAGAGCAGGTAAAACAAATCCCATGATATCACAACTCTTGGTAAATTTTTTTCTAAAAATTTTAAGGATTCTAGGCAAATTTTTTTCTAAAATTTTTAAATAAAAAACAAGATATTTTAAACCTTAGTTTATTTAAATACTACAACACAGTGTCAGAAATCCACATAAAATGTGAATTGGCATTATCATATATACTTAGCATAGCATTATAATGCATAAAGGCAGAAATTATTTCTAAAAAATACTTCATAATGTTCATAAACCATTTTCAACTGCTTTCATAATCATTTTGTTCCTATTACAAAGGCTTTTTTTCAACAAGGAAAGTTTCAATTTATATTTCATTCCAAGAATTTTACTTTGATTTAATATGATGAAATTCATAAATTATACTTCATAATATTTTATATTTGATAGTTTGGGAGGTAGGGTTGTGTGGAAGAAGATAGGTACATAGATTTAGTTACTAATTTGTTTTTAAAGCTACCACTGTTCTAAAAATTGCTTCATGATCTACTAATGTTCCTTGACATTTGTGGATAAAAATGGCTTTATGATAATGGAAGTCACTGATAACTGCTTGTCCAATGCCTACATTCTTTACTAAGAGAAGCTCAATTTTTATTGCAAAAATATGACCAGCCAAAAGTCATTACTTCAGCCTCCCTTAAGCTAGGATAAGTTGTTAGTTCTGGTCAATGAAAGTTCAGTGGGAACCTTCTGGTGTTTTCTGAAAAATTTTTGGCATTTCCTTTTTCCTGCCTGGCATTCAGATGACAGGCTGAGGGCTGACTGACCATCTTGGTAATATGAGGTGATTATAAGAGTGGTAGAGCAGAACTTAGAACAAATTTAGGACAATGATGCTTTATGGACCTACTGAAGCCACTGTATATGGGACTTCTTGTTTGCAAAAAATATTGGTTAAAACCACTGTAGTTGAGTCTCTTAAATGCAGCTGAACTCATGCAATGACCAAGTAAGCAAAGAGTTTTGTTACTACAAAATCTGTATGTTAAGTTCTAGTAGTTCTCAAAGAGATTTTTGGCCAAAGAATCCTTTATTCATGGAAGAATTATTAACATATCAGTAAACAACAGTGAAACTAACTTGAAAAACTATGACATTGTTATGATTTTGTTTGATCTGAATTCCCATGTTCTTCCTACCATACAATATGCATCCAGAAAAATCATTATATAATAATACACAGCATTTTCACTACTGTTGTACTATGTGTGCTTAAAACATGTTACTAAAGGTTAGCTAAGTGAAAAATATAACTTCAAATATGATCGGTTTAAAAAATAAGCCACTGAGACCACACAGTTTTAGTATATAGTTCTCAAAAAAAAAAAAAAACTTCACGGCATTTTTAAAAAGATTTTATTTATTTATTTATTTGAAAGAGAGTGTGAGAGCATGAACAGGAGGAGGGACAGAGGGAGAGAGAATTGCAAGCAGACTCTACACTGAGCACAGAGCCTGACACAGGGCTTGATCTCCCGACCCTGAGATCATGACCTGAGCTAAAACCAAGAGTCAGATGATTAACCAACTAAGCCACCCAGGCACCCCAAAACTTTACTGCTATTAAACTGAAGGAAGAATCAGACAAAGGAGATATTTTTCTTTTTACCAATACGAAATGTGTTGAGTAATTAATTCAAAATATATTAACTGGTTCTTATTACGCACAGAGACAGCCCTGTGTGTTGTATGTAGATTATGGAGCCTAAATACCTGTTTTAGATGCAGAGGAGAAAAGAAGAAAGGAGGTGTAAGTGTTGTTGGAAAATAGATTTAGTATGTGTTGGAAAGTAATTTGCTCTGAGGCTGATTATGTAGATTAGGGTTGGATCCATGAAGCGCTTTGTGTCTCATGCTAGGAATTTAGACCTTTATCCTAAAAGCATTGAGGAACTATTGGGAGGAACTTTAGAGGTGGAGTGATACTGCTAGATATATGTTTTTAACAATTTTGGGAAGCTAATATTTATAGTAGAGGTAAGTTGGATGGTAGGGAGGAGTAGAAGGAAGTCAGAAGGAGAAGGATTAGTTAAGGTATTTCCTTTAAATCATTTAGTTAACATACACAAGTAAATTTATCAGTTAATTTGAATTCTACAAACCCTACTGAACAAACAAACAGTGATACCACAAGGAGAAAAAGATAAGAAAAGAATATTTTTATAGTCCATATAAAATGTTATGGAACATTTAAATGGAAGCTCTCGAATTCTTTAAAACTGGTAAAGTAAGATGGTCTGTGATCTGCATCTGTGATTTCATCAACTGAAGATTTTATGTTTTTCTACCTCAGTATCCTTGCAATGAAGAGGGGATATGAAAATATTTACCTCCACTATATGTCTCTATATCTATGATATGATTGTGCTGTCTTTGAAGTCTGTGATAGAGCACATGCTGCTTGACTTAATTATTCACTTACTTTTCCCCTCAAAGTTGTAAAGGGTTTCCACTAGCTTAATATGACTACATCTCTGCCATTATTTCCATACTTTTATTTATATGAGCAGTTTTCAAGTGAGCAGTGAGACATCATTAATTCTATGTTCTCAGGGCCTATTTCCCTGAGTAAATATTAGTTAAAAATTAAGAAAAACAAGCTGCATTAGTTTACATTAAACATTAAGTAACAGAACTATTTTCCTATTATTTCCTATTATTACAAGATAATAATGTTGTTTTTCTTTGAGCAGATTATCAATTCAGAGACCTCTTATAATATTGACGTAAGTAAAACGGAACACAGCAGAGAAAATAATTATACAGAATACTCAACCTGAATTATATAGAGCTGTGCCAATGCTTCCTGCAACAGGGAAGTGACATTTATTTTGATAAACTTAATGCCACCGTACACAGGTGCTTTTGGAATAAACTACTTGGAAGATAAGAAACAGAAGCGGGGCGCCTGGGTGGCTCAGATGGTTAAGCATCTGCCTTCGACTCAGGTTGTGATCTCTGGGTCCTGGGGTCAAGCCCCACATCGAGCCCCATGTTGGACTCCTGGCTCAGAGGGGAGTCTGCTTCTCTCTCCCTCTGTCTCTCCCCCTGCTCATGCTCTCTCTCTCTCTGTATCTCTCTGCCTCAAATGAATAAATAAAATCTTTTTAAAAAAAGAATCATGTTGTCAATAGAACGAATTAAGGACATACTATCAGTTTTTCTGGCTTCCGCAATATCGTATTTATTACATTATAGCCAAGTGCTAGCTAGCCAAGTACATTATAGCCAAGTGCTAGCTATCATCATTGTTAAAGCATTGGTTCAGATTGCTTCTGACTGGGAACATATTCATATGAGGCAAGGCCATTAGATACAATTTAAAAGTTGCTGTAATGTGTTTTCTAGCCTCTTGAAATCTTCACAGATCACCTCGGTAAACAGAGGTCTCTTCACCTTCGGAATTCTTATTAAATATATCGTTCATGAATTTACTCATTTATTTAACAAAAGTTATCGAGGTCATTTTATGTACCTGAAAGTAATTGTGATATATATTACACAGTCTCATTCCTCAAGAAGCTCAGAGTATAATGGACAAATGAATAGTAAATTGACATTAGATTTTGCTGTGTGACAGGTGCAATGTTTGGGCTATACAGAAGATTGTTTGGCGACTTTAAAAAGGGGAATTTTAAGCAGTCTTGGAAGAGGAAATCCTTCCTAAAGAATTTGACATTGGGAAGATGAATTGTACTAACTTGGAGATGAGTTAGTGGTGAAGGTATTCAGGGAGAGAAAATACCATATATGAAGTCACAACCCCATGAAATGGGTTGGTTTCTCTTAGAGAGAAGACCGCAAGTGAAGGATTGAGGTTAAAGAAATGTAGGAACGAATCAGATGACCATATGTCCTATGTGTTAAACTAAGGAGTTCAGAGCAGTAGAATATCATCAAAGGCTTTTAAGAAACAGTGTAAGGATAAAACTCCAGTGGCTAAGGGGAGAATGGCTGGGAAAAAATGGGCCTGAAGAAAGGGCCCTGCTTAACAGACTTGTCCAGTGACTCACACTGGGCAGCCTTGCAGAACTGGATGAAAGCCCTTAGCTCTTAATTTTCTTGGGTCATGAGCTCCTTCAAGAGTCTGATGAATGCTGTGAATTCTGGCATTGCATGCTCGCATTTATTTGCGATAAGATAGAAAATACTATTCCACAGATTGCAGCGGTTGCTCTTATGAGAAGAAATAAAAAGTCAGGAATGAGGCCACACTGCACATCTCCGGAGATTTCAGACTTCCGAGATCCGTGAATAATGCAGTGTAGGAAGCTTGCGGGTACCAAGCAGCATGAGAATGGCAAAAAGACATGGCAAAAAGGGACTACGTTTAGAATGGAATTACTTCTCGCAAAATAAATTTAAGAACTGAATTCAATAAAGGAAATATCAGAGGATTTTATATTACTGAACCTTATCCCAGAACACAAAATAAATAAATGGATCAATTTCCAACGATTTTAGAAAATTTTACATGTATAGAAAATTGTCGGGCACCTGGGTGGCTCAGTTGGTTAAACTTGTGACTCTCGATTTTGGTTCAGGTCATGATCTCAGGGTCATCAGATGAGACCCATGGTGGGTTCCTCCCCCCCGCCCCCCCCCCTTCTCCTGCTTGTTGGTCTTCCCCCCCCCCCCCCGCCATGCACGTTCTCTCTCTCAAATAAATAAAATCTTAAAAAAAAAAAGGAAAATTGTCAAGTAAGTATCCATCCTTCTCTTCCCCTCCCAAAATAAGCATGCCCAGAAATCTTCACAGGGGAGTTCTTTGAAACTGTAAAAAATTGATAACTATAATGTGAATGAAATAGAGTATTGAAAAAGAAAATCTTCCACATTATTTTCACACAGGAAGCGTTATACTTATAAAAAAGACAGACAAAAATAGTTTAAAAAAGAAAATTTTAGATCAGTCTCAATATGAATATTGATACAAAAATCCTAAAAATATATCTTGGCAACATAATCCAGTGAAATAGAACTTGAACAAGTGGGATTTATTTCAGAAATGGAAACACAGTTCCATAATTCATAATATAAATATACCTAAAGAGAAAAACCGTATAATCTCATACAATCATGTCTACATATACCAAAGGGACATTTTATTGAACATCAATTTTTGATAAATTCTTAGTAAAATTTTTCTTTTAATATATGAACTTTATGGATATATCTCATCCTAAATGTCAGTGTTATGCTTAATGTGCAAAATATAGGTCATATTAAAGTCAGAAAAAAACAAAGGTGTTTGTGATTACACTATCTATTATATTTTTCTGGATTTTAATAATCATTTTAATTCCCAACATTTCTAATATTGTAACAGCTCTTAACACTGTTGATACGTAAAGAAAATCAGTTATATAGGAATTAATATTCCCTGAGGAATGATGCATATTTTTTGTTTATTTTTATTCATTCAGTCAGTCACTTTATTTATTCTGGGGATATAACCTCCCCAGCAATGCAGCTTGTAAAAATTAAAAGGGCAAGCGTTCACATAGTGCATACTATGTGTCAAGCATTTCTTCAAACACTTTCCATGTATTAAGTCATTGAATGTTCACAATGATCTTGAAAAACCTCAGATACAGAGGAGTCGAGTAATTTTCCCAAGGTCACGTATGCAGCATGTTGCAGAAGCACAATTCAGCATGGTCTGCACCACTAAACATCTGGCCTCGGTATAGGAATAGATTTATCTTTCCTTCTGGTAAGATTAGTCAGTCACTTGATCTTAAAATTACGGTGTTCATTCTATTAGCTTTTCTCTCCAGTAGATACAGCTTTCTCTGGAACTCTCTTTAAAACTATACGTTCATTTTGTGCTTATCTCCAGCTTCTGGCTTTTAAAAACACTTTCAAGATGAGCTAATCCTGATATGTACAAAATGAGATGTTATTTTTTTCTAAATTGGAAAAAACAGCTTTCCTCCTTGGTTAAGTTCTTAGATGTCCTATTTTCTTTCCCAGTTGAAAACATGCTTTAAATAGAAATTTAACAGGTGTATAAATAAGATTATTATGAATTTAAAATGAGTTAATATATATAATATCATATATATAGCTTTATATATGAGATATGACATTGCATATGTACTATCACATATGTAAAATATAATGCTACACATATGTACCATCATTACATATATGTATACATGATATAGAAATTCATATTATTACATATATGTCAATATAGTGACATATATATAAATATATGCAGCAATTTTCTTTCTGAAAGCATGTGGCTTTGATATATGCACCAATTATTGCAATGAATTAGGTACATTAGAGTAATAGTAAAATTATTTTGGAAGAACAACTTACTAAACATGATCTGTCTATACCATATTTTTATTATTCTGATAAAAATACGACCTTGGTTGCATACCAAATTCATCTGTGGAGCCTCAATCCAGATCTACTAAATCAACATTTCTTGGATGAAGCTCAGATATATATATTTTATAAAGACCCACAGATGGTTCAGGTCTACAAAGAGGAATGAGTTCATCCAATGCAGTACCAAAGAGCATCCTTTTTGGAGTGACATAGCTGTGGGTTCTGAGACAGGGCTTCTCCACTTTACCAAGTAAAAGCTTCTCTGGGCTCTGCCCTTAACTATATAGTTAGTATGATATTTTTAGAATCATATTCTAGTAGGGATGAAATTCATTTTTTGATTTAACACAATTCTTATTATGTGTAAGGCATTATTCTAGAAACCTTGGATATGGTGGTTTAAAAGAAACAAAGTCTCTGCCTCAATAGGAGAAAAAAAATTAATCAAATAATATTAAAGTCTAGTTATAACATACTCAATAAAAAAAAGGAAGGCAGGTTAAAGTGATAGAGGCTTATCTTTCTGAGAAGATGATATTTGGCAAAAATCAAAGAAAGTGAGTCAATGAATCGTGGAGATACGTGGAGGAAGAACATTCTAGATTGAAGGAACTGGCAAAGGCCTCTGAGTCAGGGACTTAGGTGAGAATTTCTAAAGCACCTCAAGTTGTCCAGTCTGGTTGAAGTGGAGTGACAAATATGGTAAGAGTGGCTATTGATGTTGGAGCTATAGTCAGATGCCAGATAACAAAGACTTTCTAGGTCTTTTATTTTATTCTAAGGTAATTTTAAGCTATTGGGTGGTTTTCAGCAGGTAAGTGATTGATCTGAACTTAATGTGACTTGCATTTTATCAGGATTATAGCAGTCACAGTGAAAAGAAAGAGCCAGTAAGTATGACCATAGTCTAGGCAAGAATTCTTGGTGGCTTAGACTATGAGTAGTGGAGGTAGAGATGCTGAAAAGTCATTAGATTTCAGATATATTTTTAAAAAATAGTGTCAGCAGGACAAAATAGATGTGAAAACTCATTGTACTATTTCTGATCCAGTTTTTTTTGCATTTCCTTTCTACTATTATTTTAATATTTTTCTATACTTCAAAAAAAAAAATCTTGAGACCTCCCATGCTAACCCTATCCTGAAAGAGTTTAGGAAACAGAAAATTTTGTTCAGTAGTTAATAGACTTTTCAAATTTCAAGTTAAATAAACAACAGAGCTTTAATAAAACCTTTTAAAATTCAGAACATTAATCATTTCAACAGAAACATCAATATATTTAGCAATAAATATACATTAGTTAAACACTGGCAACTTTTGTGCACCAGACCATGAAACCTTAGGAGTTCTAGCTTCCTGTTTTCTTTGTTCATCATGATGAAATCACCATTCCTGTTAAGTTGTTGACACATGGGGAGAATTTTTGGCCTACTGCCTCCAGCCTCCATCATGAGCAATAGGAAACAAAACCAACAAGAGTAGTTTTACTGGAAGCAAAACAAATTCTAATACATTATAAGTGTATAGCTATTATATTTTATAATGTACTATAATGTTAAGTTTTGTTACAAAAAATTTCCTAGAGTCTGTTCTAAAATTCTCCCCTGCAGATTTACTTTGGCTGTTCCGTGTCAAGAATTTGTTAACATTGTAAATTACAACAATGTTGTGTTACACGTCTTTACAGGTATACACATATTTTGTGTGTCCCTATCAAGCTTCATCCCCTTGCCTTGTATTCTCCTCATAATTTATTTTGCTAAAATTGAATACTTGTTTTGCAGCCATTTCATACTTATTTTCAGCTATTACAGATCATATGAAGATGAACATATTTGTACCTAAATCTTAATCTTTTTCTCTGTTTTCACCTTTGTTTAAGTTATTTTTCACAGAATTCTGAGTCAAAGTTCTGAAGTTTTGTGGCTCTTAATATGTTTTTAAATTGCTTTCCAGAGAATTTCCATGAATTTGTGTATCTACCAGCCATGTCTGAAAATGCCTGCTTCACCTTATTCTCAACTACAGAACTCATTAAATATAAGTCACTATTCTATCTCCAAGACCTCATGAGAATATTAGGTTACATAAAGTATTAAATGTTTTTATAAGAGCTATGCAAATGTATCAGGGACATGGTGGGAAGCAGTACAAATTCATATAAATTGCATATAGATACTCCCACTGTTCCCTTAAAAAATAATAAATAATAAATTTGGAGTCAGTGTTAATGTGATTGGGTATATCAAATTTATAATGCTTCTGAGGTCTCTGGATGACTAAGTCCGTTCAGCGTCCAAACCTTGGTTTTGGCTCAGGTTATGATCTCAGGGTGGAGACCCACAGTGGACTCCGCATACAGTGGGGAGTCTGCTTGAGGATTCTCTCTCTCCCTCTCCCTCTGCCCCACCCCTACTTGCTTGCTTGCTCTCGCTGTCTCTCTAAAATAAAATAAATAAATCTTTAAAAAATATATAATGTTTCTAACTTATAATGAATTAAACTGGTGTTTGGTGTTTAAAATAATTCATTTAAGAATCAATAGTTACAAAATAGAGCTGTCAGTTTATTATTTCTATGCTACTACCAGGTAAAAATCTTGACAACGATTTGTAATAAGCTGAAAAAAATAAGTAGAATGTGGAAAATATTTAATGATAAATTAACGTGTGATGGCAGTTAGCAGTTAATAATAAGCACTTAATGTAGGTTTGTTTAAACGTCGCTGTGGTTTGGGTGCCTGGGTGGCTCGGTTGGTTTAGCATCTACCTTCGGCCCGGGTCATGATTTCCGGGTCCTGCATGATGGAGTCCCGCATCCGGCTCCCCGCTCAGCGGGGTGTCTGCTTCTCCCTCTCCCTCTGCCCCTCCCTCTGCTCCCTTGGCCTCTCTCTCGGTCTCATTCTCTCTCTTAAAAAAATAAAATCTTAAAAATATATATATAGTAAATTCTCTGTGGTTTTGTAGTAGAAAATAAACTAGCTCCCTGGATTGAGCCAAGTTACCAGTTCTCATCTTAGTTTAGGCACAATTCAGAGATTTTAAGAAAAAAAAAAAAAGTCTTCTAAGGCCTCAATCTTCTCTTCTTGGAAGATTTCTGGATTCATGTCAGCTCCAAAGTATTGTGATCACACAATTCTTTTTTTTTTTTTTTTAAGATTTTATTTATTTATTTGAGAGAGAGAGAGTGAGAAACAGAGAGCATGAGAGGGGGGAGGGTCAGAAGGAGAAGCAGACTCCCTGCTGAGCAGGGAGCCCGATGAGGGACTCGATCCTGGGACTCCAGGATCATGACCTGAGCCGAAGGCAGTCGCTTAACCAACTGAGCCACCCAGGCGCCCGGTGATCACACAATTCTTACAAATGAGAACAACTTGTACAGTCAGAGTCCATCAAAAATGTGGAGTCATTCTAACCACTTTTTTTTTGCTAGATACTTAAATTGTTTTCAATTCTTCACAATTACAAATAATATTAAAATAATCTCCCTTAGGGCAGCTGGGTGGCTCAGTCAGTTAAGCCTCTGACTCGGTTTCTGCTCAGGTTATCTCAGGCTCAGGTTATGATGTTGGGCTCCATGCTCAGCATGGAGCTTGCTTGAGACTCTCTCCCTCTGCCCCCCCCACCGCCCCTCTAAAATAAATAAATTTAAAAAAATAAAAAATAAAATAAAATAAAATAAGCACCCTTGTATGTTGAACTATATAAAGCTATGTTAGTATACTTTGGAAGATACAGATGATGTGGATTTGCTAGGTCAAACTGAATACATGATTTTTAGGAATATGTAAAATCAAATTTCTGTCTAGAAAGACTGCTTTCTTATATTCCCAACAATAGTGTATTGGAGGACCTATTGTTCCTATCAAACATTGGATATGATTAAATTTTTACCGGTGACTAATATTATCTTTGTTGTTTTTAATTTGTATCTTCTTGATAAATAGTAAAGTTGAACTTCTTATTTTTTATTGGCTGTTTATATTTCTTCTACTATTAATTACCTGGCTCACAACCTTTATGCATTCATCTATTTAGACATTTATCTTTTAATTTATATTTATAGGAGCTTTTCATAGATTATAAATATTAATTTATCTTGCAAGTATTTCCCCATACTCCTTTGTCCATTAACTTTGTGCTGGCTTTATAATAAAGAAAGTTTAATATTTAGGTAGTCAAGTTTGACAATCTTCCTTTGCTCTAGGAAGAAATTTTCTGCCTGAAGGTATTTTCCTTGAATGCTTTTATAGCCGTGTGTGTGTGTGTGTGAGTGTGTGTGTGTGTGTGTGTGTGTAATGTGCATTTGTAGTTTATCTACAATGTGATAAAAGCTTTGAAATAGAAATCTAATATTGTTTTCCCAAGGGGACAGCAATTTGTTCCACAGCCATTTGTGAAATAGTCTCAATTTTCACCCACATAAAAATAAATGCTCTAGGGCGCCTGGGTGGCTCAGTTGGTTGCGCGACTGCCTTCGGCTCAGGTCATGATCCTGGAGTCCCGGGATCGAGTCCCGCATCAGGCTCCCTGCTCATCGGGGAGTCTGCCTCTCTCTCTGACCCTCCCCCCTCTCGTGCTCTCTCTCTCTATCTCATTCTCTCTCTCAAATAAATAAAAATCTTTAAAAAAATAAATAAATGCTCTATTTACCTTATATTAAATTCTCACATTAACAGAAAGCAGCATCTGACCTCACCATTCTGATTCACTGATCTTGTTTGTCTTTCTATAGCAAAACCACATGGATATGTTTGTATTAACCTGGGAGTTCTTTCACTACCCTATTACTTTTAATTTTCGAAATTAGCTGTTCTTGAATTTTTTTTTCTAAAGTAACTTTATAATTAATTTTCAAATTCCATGAGGAATCCTTTAAGGTCTTATTTGGGATTACTTTGAATTCCTAGACTGTTCTAGGAGGAAATACTATTTAATATCAAATTTGTCCATAGGGAAACATGAGAAGTATTTACATTTGTTTGTGGCTTTTTTTTTAAAAGATTTTATTTATTTATTTGAGAGAGAGATAGCACGAGAGAACACAAGTCAGGAGGAGGGGCAGAGGGAGAGGGAGAAGCAGGCTTCCAGCTGAGCAGGGAGGCTGACGAGGAGCTTGATCTCAGGACCCTGGGATCATAAGCTGAAAGCGGACACTTAACCGGCTGAGGCATCCAGGTGCTCCTATTTGTGGATTTTTTGACAACTTAAAATGAAACTTTAGAGTTTTGTTTTTGGGGGGAGGTTATCCGATCTTATCAGTCTTTAAGTTTATTACTTGCATTTCTGTAATTTTATTTTTGTAGATTCAGAAAGACAAAAGGAAATCTTTCTTTTTTAATTTCTTGCTTGAATTAGAAAGCCTATTAAATTTGTCATCTGTTAAAAAAGTGAAATAAAAATATACACCTTCACATGATTTTTTTAATGATTGAGATGATATACGAGAAGAACTTTACCTACAAGAAGAATTAGATAAATATAAAGTAACATTACTGTGAGAATTTGAAAGATAAGGACTAGGCCTATTGAAATGTTTTGTACTTAATAGTATATATGTTAATATATACTACATATAAATTTATACTATATATAAATATAGTATATATATAATTTTAATTTTGACTAAATTTAATTTGAGTCAAATTTAATATTAACTATTTCTATTAACTAGTTTAATATTAACTAGTTAATATTAACTATTTCTCTCTTCATTTCCCATATTAATAATACCTGGGTAATAATGCCCCATGAGTCTAAACATTGTAAATATTATGTTAACCCTGAAAATAAATAGTAAGTATTAACTTACACTATCTGCTTATCAGGAAAGTCAACTTTATCAGATTAGGAATATGACTTCAACTAACATGAAGCCCCAAATAATAGTTCCTGTTATATTTTCTCACATGAAAGAAATTTAGAGATCACCTGCCCCATAATTCTATAAAAAGACCTAGGTCATCTCCATCTTTATGTTCTGCCATTACTGTGTGATCTCTATTCAGTGTCAAGGTGACTGCTACAGCTCAGCCTTCTTGTTCTCATTCAAGGCAAAAAAGTGACACCCCACCCTCTAATGAAGGACACTTCCAGCAGTATCCATATACTTTTATCGGGAAAGTAATAGCGTTCATTCCCCTGGAATCCCTCCTGTGCAAAGCCAGGTCACATAGACAACCCTAGATTTGAAAGAAGACCCAGAAATGGGTTTTACCTTTGCTAGCCTTTGGTAGAGATAGCTAAGGATATGGAGGTTTGAGGGGTTTTAAAATATGTTTTCGGTCAACCACTCTTCATTTCCAGCCTAATAAATTTGAGAGGAAATGAGTGAAAAAAAATAAGATGTTCATTGACTTATGATTTATTACCACAAATGACATTTATTTTCATTATTTTAAATGTACCTATGTTCTTAGTAGGTCAAATGACAATACACAGAGAGCTTTATGACATTTTTCAGAGAATCACAGATCAATAAAAACTTTTTTTTAAATGTAGCAGCAACATGGGCCTTCATGAATCACATATTAGTACACAATTTCCACAACTTGTTCTTCTTTGGTCTGATTCATCATTGAAGCTGGGAAATATTTCTATCTATTAAGGGTAAACTGAATTATATGAAGGATGAAATAAAAAGCACATACATAAATAGATTTTAATGGATATTTATGAGACTATTTTAATACTGAGTAATAACCAAAGTAAGGGAAACTGCAACAAATATTCAATGTCTACTAGTGGACAGGCAACATGTTAGGCACAGTGGATAAAATCTTTAGCAGTAGAGATACAATCCCTGCCCTCCCATAGCTTACTGTTCAGTAGAACCAAGAGAGGAGTAGCTCTGTTTTAGAAATTTATGTGCATAATATATAATCAAGGCCAAATTATAATAGAGGCATTATTAATCTCTACCTTCTTAAAGGGGAAAAAATGAGGTTTAGGAGAAAAAATGACTTAGACAATGACTTATTAGAGTTCAGAACAGATCAAATATTAGTCAAATAAGCCAAATAAGTGAAATCTCCTATACTCCCCTACACCACCATCCAGTGCTAAGTTGCTATTACACTGAAGTTTAATTATTTATATTTTACCCCATTAAAGTGTTTTCTGTGTCTACCAAACTGCTGCACATACCAGCTGAATGATCAAAAGTCTTATGTCTTCAGTTCTCTGGATCTTGATTTTGTCATTTATAAAGCAGATAATAATTTCTCATAAAATTGCTGTAAGAGGGGCGCCTGGGTGGCTCAGTTGGTTGGGCGACTGCCTTGGGCTCAGGTCATGATCCTGGAGTCCCAGGATCGAGTCCCGCATTGGGCTCCCCCTGCTCGGCGGGGAGTCTGCTTCTCCCTCTGACCCTCCCCCCTCTCATGTGCTCTCTCTCTCTCATTCTCTCTGTCTCAAATAAATAAATAAAATCTTTAAAAAAAATTGCTGTAAGATTTTAATGAGAAAATACATATAAAAGATGTCATTATTGTACTTAGAAGAAGTTCATTAAGTGATAGCTAGTTTGTGATTTATGGTAGGATTATAAACCCTATGAAAGTAAGGACTTGATATTAGTTCTTTTCAATGTGAACACAGATATAATCATAAATGATAAGGACTCCATAAATATCTGAGATTGGCCATTTGGTATTTCGAATGGATATAGCAAAAGTTTTAAGAAATTTAAACAAACTATAATTTTCTTTCTATATTAGATTCTTTCACTAGTAATCTGGTAACTCTAGGGTAAAACTGTGATGACCAATTATTTACTACTTACATGTTTAAGGGGAAAAAAGGAAAAAAAATATTGTGGTAAACAGTACATGAATATTGACACTTTCATTCTGATTGTGGTAATGTTAATGTGGACATCACATGGAAAACCTTAAAAGATACATATTTTTTTCTTTTTTTTTTTTAAATTTTATTTATTTATTTGACAGAGAGAGACACAGCGAGAGAGGGAACACAAGCAAGGGGAGTGTGAGAGGGAGAAGCAGGCTTCCCACTGAGCGAGGAGCCCGATGCGGGGCTCGATCCCAGGATCCTGGGATCACGACCTGAGCCGAAGGCAGACACTTAACGACTGAGCCACCCAGGCGCCCCTACATTTTTTTTTTCTGATCCAACAATTACAGTTTTAGGAGTTTATCCTGAGGGGATTATCAGAAATTCCATAAAATAATTAACATATGAGAATGCTTATTATAAGAGTATTTATAATAATGGTATTCTGAACAAGACTATTAAATAGCTTATGATTCATCCATACAAAATACTTACATGAAGCCATTAAGAGAAATTATCTTAACAAATATTCACTAATAAGAGAATTTTTCACATATATTATTCAATTAAAAAACACTACTGATTCAACTATCCAGGCCCTAAAATGATCATGGCTGTACTTGTGTAAGCCAAGAACTTTATCAACAAAAATGCAACCTTGACAACCTTTATTAATTTCCTATTGCTGCTGTTACAAACCCCACAGAGTGGCTTAAAGCACTATAATCTTTTTTTTTTTTTTTTTTAAAGTAGGCTCCATGCCCAAAATGGAGCCCAATGCAGACTTACACTCACGACCCTGAGATCAAGACCTGAGCTGAGGTCAAGAGTCTGATGCTTTTTTTTTTTTTTTTTTTAAGCGTCTGATGCTTAACTGACTGAGCCACCCAGGCGCCCTGAAACAATGTAAATTCAATCATGGTATAGAACCCAACCTTACATTTGGGGGAAAAGTCTCATTAGTCATGGTTTATAATCCTTTTTATATGTTGCTGTATTTGGTTTCCTGGTATTTTGTTGAGGATTTTTTGCATCTGTATACACAAGAGATATTGTTCTTTAGTTTTCTAACTTATATTTTTTGTCTAGTTTTTTTTTTTTTATGTTCAGTTAGCCAACATAGAGTACACCATCAGTTTTTGATGGAGTGTTCAACGATTCATTAGTTGCGTATAACACCCAGTGCTCCTCACCACACGTGCGCTCCTTAATACCCATCACCCTCTAGTTTGATTTCAGGGTAGTACTGGCCTCTTAGAATGAGTTGGTAAGTGTATCCTGTTCCTATATTTTCTGAAAGACTTTGTCAATAATTGACATTAATTCTTAATTAAATATTTGGTAGAATTTAACCGTGAAGCCATTTGGGTCTGGACTCAACTTTATGAGATGGTTTTTAAATTAGCAATTCAATCTCTTTATTTATATAGTTCTATTCAGATCTTTTAGTTCTTTTTGAGTCAGTGTCAGTAATTTATTTCTTTTTGGGAAGTTGCTGATTTCATCTACGTTATCTAATTTCATTGGTATACAGTTGTTCAGTCTTCCCTTATAATCTTTCCTATTTCTGTAAGGTGGTAGTGATGTCACTTCTTTTATTTTTTATTGTATTTGAGTCTTCTCTCTTCTTGGTCAGTCTAGTAAAGGACTGTCAATTTTGTTGATCTTTTCAAATAACTAACTTTTGGGTTCATTGATTTTCTTTATTGTTTTTCTATTCCCTCTTTCATTAATTTCTTCTTTTATCTGTAAGACTATATTTAAGTTGATTTGTTCTGGACTGTAATATGCTTTTTAATTTATTGTGTTATGCTTTTTAATTCATTCTGGCAATCTCCGATTTTCAGTTAGAGTGTTTAGTTACTTTTTGAAGTGACCGTTGATATGGCTTTAAATCTATTATCTTGCTATTTCTTTCCTATTTTTCCCACATGGTTTTGAATTATTAGCTATACATTTTTTTTGTTATTTTGTTTGCTGTAGAGTTCAGTATACATATTTATAGTTTACTAGTTTAGAGTTTATAATATACATTTCTAATGTATTATATTAATCATCAAGTAATATACCACTTCATATTTATTATCAGAAACTTAAAGCATTATATGTTACAAGTATATACTCCATACCTTTGTGCTGTTTGTTTTCATACATTTTACTTCAGTATATACTAGAAACAACCTTCTGCTTTGTTTTGGTTTAGTCAGTCAGTATTTTTATATGTACTTATTCTGTTGCTATTCCCATACTATTTATTCCATTTTGTAGATCCAGATTTCCACATGGTATCATATTATTTATGCCTATAAGACTCTCTTCAATATTTCTGGCAGGGTGAGTCTCTTGATGATGAATTCTTTCAGCCTTGGCATATCTGAAAATATCTTTATTTTGCCTTTCTTTTGGAAATACATTTTTGCTGGATGTATTCTTCTAGGTTGACAGATTTTTTTTCCAGTGCTTTAAATATATGTTGCCATATATTCTTGCTTGACTCATATTTTGTGAGAGTTCTACCTTATGTTTATTCCTCTTAACAAGATGTTTGTTTTTCCCAGGGCTATTTTATTTTATTTTATTTTTTATTTATTTATTTTTAAAAAAGATTTTATTTATTTGAGACAGAGAGCATGAGAGGGAGGGGGGTCAGAGGGAGAAGCAGACTCCCTGCCGAGCAGGGAGCCCGGTGCGGGACTCGATCCCGGGACTCCAAGATCATGACCTGAGTCGAAGGCAGTCGCTTAACCAACTGAGCCACCCAGGGGCCCATCCCAGGGCTATTTTAAATAGTTTTTTTTCTTTTTTATCCCTGATGGAAACCTTGGAGTTTCCATCACATTTCTTATGATTCAAGTTCATTAAAATTCTTGGATCTATAGGATTATAGTTTCATTGAAGTTGGTAATTTTGGTCATGATTTTCTCAAATATTTTTTCTGTCTCTTCTTTTCTCTTCTCTCTTTTAGGCATTACAAGTACGTTAGGCCTCTGAAAGTTGTTCATTTTTTAGGAGTTTTGTTTCTCTGTGTCATAATGGATATTTTTATATTGCTCTGTCTTTATAGTTTTCACTTCCACTAATTTGCTTTGGGGTTTAAAAAAAAATTTTCCATGCATTTATTTAAAATATTCAATCTTTTCTCTGGCCTTTTCAATGTATAAAGTTCAGTTATAATAACTTTTTAAATGTTCTTGTCTGCTAATCCTAAAATCACTGTTAGTAATGAGTTTGTTGGATTGATTGATTTTTTTCATTTTGGGTCATATTTTCCTACTACTTGAAATGTCTGGTAATTTTTGATTGGATATTAACATTGTGGACTTTATCTTTTTGGGTGGTGGATAATTTTGCATTCCTACAGTTTTTGAAATTTGTTTAGGAAGAAATTGGAAATATTTTGTTTTTTTAGTAATGATTTAATTACTTGGTATGGTGGACCAAAGCAATTTTTAATCTGGGATGAATTATTCCCCACTACTGAGGCAAAACACTTCCTCTAAGTATTCTGCCCAATGCCAAGTGTGGCTTGTGGGAGGAGACACTATTCCTAAGTCTTTATGAGTGCTTGGTGCACTCCTCTCTCATGATTTGGGTGTTTTCCCCCTGGTCATTAGTCTCTTGCATGCATATTCTGATCAGAATTCTGCTGAATACTTCCATATTGGTGCATATTGGTGGTTCCCTCTCAGTGAAACTCCCTTTCATTGATCTTTCCAGACCCTCAGCTCTGTCTCCTCTAGTCAGGGAGACCTCTTGTTTCCACCTCCTCTCTCACTTCTGCCAGCAAACGCTCCCAAGGCAGGAACCTGGGACACTTAATTGTAGGGCTCACCTTGTTTATTTCTTATGTTTCTGGGATTTTTTTCCCTGATGCCCAGTATCTTGAAAACCATTGTTTCACCTATTTTGGGGTTTGTTTTTTTCAAATGGGAATCTACAACTAGCCCCTTACTCCTTCATAGATGGCATGGATATTTCCTTATCCACTATAATTTTCATCTAAGACTGTAATTTTCATCTCTAGAAGTTTGATTAATGTCTTGTTTTATTTGTTTTAGGTCTCTACTTAATATATTAAAATTTTCTTCTAGGTTCTGAATATATGGAATCCATTCCCAACTGTTTTATTGTCCTTGCGTGCCAATTCTATTACCTGAGTAATCTCTAAGTCAAATTTCCTCATTATGGGTTGTATTTTCCTTTTTTGCATGCCTGGTAATTTCTTATTGGATGCTACACATTCTGAACTTTATTTTGTTGGGTGCTGGATATTTTTTATTTCTTTAAATGTTGTTGAGCTTTGCTCTGGGACATAGCATGTTACCTGGAAACTGTTTGATATTTTGAATCTTCCTTTTAAGTTTTGTTAGGTAGCACTAATGGTGTATTTATTCTAGAGGTAATTTTTTTCACTACTTAAGGAAGATCTTTTTAATACTCTAAACTATGTCTCAGAAATTATGAATTATTTTCCACTCTGGTTGTTTGGAATAGGGACTATTCCAGGTCCTGTATGATCTTCAGGCACTGTTCCTTCTAATCCTTTCTAATATTCTGCCCCCACTCCCACTGCCCACCTCTGCTTCCTGGTTCTGGGTTGTTTCCTCACATGTGCCAATGTGCCAATGCATGTGCCAGCCAGTACTCAACTGAATGCTTCAGGGTGACCCTCTGCAGATTCCTGGAATTTTATCCCTGTGTATTCTGTTCTTTAGTTTTACCTGTGAACTTTAGCTTTATGTTATATAGTTTTAATAAGTCATTTAGGAGATACTTATATCTTACCCTTGCTTGTTTCCTTTATCATTCATATTTGAATTCATGCTGTCTTGGAGTACTACATCTTTAAAATCATAAACATTTCTGGAAAAAAGTACAGGTGTAACAAATGAACTAAGGAGTATATAAGTATGTAAAATGCTAAGTTAATTGTTTCTCTTCTTTTTAAAAAAGATTTTATTTATTTATTTGAGATAGAGAGAGAGAGAGAGAGAGAACAAGTGGAGGGAGGGGCCGAGGGAGAGGGACAAGCAGAGTCCCTGCTGAGCAGAGAGCCAGACGTGGGGCTCAATCCCAAGACCCTGGGATCATGACCTGAGCCGAAGGCAGACACTTAACCAACTGAGCCATCCAGGAGCCCTTTTCTTACTTCTTTATATCTGATTAGTATTTTATTTATTTTACAAAAAGCTTAACATTTTATTCCATATAGAATTAACCAGAATTTTAGATTTCCATAACCATAACTTGTATTTTTCTTATGAAGACTATTGGAGACAAAATTTAACTGACTGTCCATTTTCTGGAATTTTGCTGGATAAGGGATTGTAGGGGACTTACATGATCCGCCATATTTCTCAACCACTCCAGCAACTGTGTTGCTAATGAACTAAAGGGTGACAAGGATGAGGTCAGAATGAGAGGTCAGATAGCTTTTGCAGCAATCCAGGTGAAATGTGATAGTGGCTTCAACCAGAGCAGGTATAGAGACAGTGGTGAGAAGTGTTCAAATTCTGGACGTAACAGGTAGAACAACAGGATTTTCTATCTGAATATATGTGAGGTATGGTAACAGTGAAGGATGACATTAAGTTTGGTATCAGAGCAATCAATGTTATCAAATAATCAATAAGTGATGGAGACCACTGAAGGGAATGGGTTTAAAGAAGTTAAATCACTAAATTTTAGGAGAATTACTTCTGAAATGCATTTTAGAGATCTAAGTTTAGCTCATAAGTTAGCTTTTGAGTATAGGAGCCTGAGGTAAAGGAGAGACAATAAGGCTAGAACTATAAATTTGAGGGGTTTCAGTATATATATAGATAGTGTTTAAGATCTTAAAACTGAATCTGACCAAGGGAGTAATTTTATATAGAGACACTATTCAAGAATTGAACTCTGAGGCACTCTAACATCAAGAGGTCAAGGAGAAAAGGGAAATTATCAAATGAGTTGAGAGGAAATAGTAAAAAGATATAGAAATTGCAGTTTTCTAGAATCATGCAATGTGTATAAAGGAGGAAAAAAATAATCAAAACCAAGTCATATGCTGCTGATCATGTACAATAAAAAAATAAAAATAAACACAAAAAACCTAGCAACAATAAAAGAAGAATATTGATCATTAGATTTACTAATATGAAGTGAGGTGATCTTGATGTGTAATTCTATATTAAGAGAGATATGATAGAGATAGATTGGTCAAAGATGTATAAATAGGTCATATATTAATATAGATGTATAGGTTACGTGTAAATAAATAGCTTTATTGTAGGAATTTATCCTTATGCAATTGTGGTAGTTGAGTGTGCAGGGCAGGGAGTTTGGAGAAAATGAATGTGAAGTGGAGGAAGGAAGTTCAAATTGGAACTTGCAAAGATCCATGGAACTCAGTAAGATCAACTAAATAACTTCAGTGCTTCTCATGCTTCTAGCCTCCAACTTCAATGCTATAGGTATATTATAAGAGAAACTGGAGCTCACAGACCTAAGCAAGTCCCTGGCCAAGGAATCAGAGAAACTTAAGGATTCCGAGGGAACTGGAGCTGCAGCAAGAAAGCTCACAAAGTGTACCAGCAAGTAATCAACAACATGGACAAGTTACAAAGTGCTTATTCCTTACTCTGACCTCCCAGGGTATAAAACAAATAAGGCTGTTGTTTTATTTCCACTTTCCAAATTTTGCATAAAATGTTTATTGTAACCCATAACTCAGAAGCATGCAGGTAAGTATTTTCAGCTTAACTAATTTGATGCAGTGTAAATACACGACACTTGATAAGAGTTTCAATGTAATTATATGAACAAAACATAATTAATTTTACATTTTTATGAGAAAGTGGAATTGGTGATGGAATATATAGGCAATTCTTTCAAAGAATGTTACTCTACTGAGGAGAACAAAGAAATGGAGCAATGGTGGAAGGGGAGGTGGGGCAATAAAGAATTTTTTTTTAACTATGAATGAAATAGGAGGATGTTTGTATGTTAATGCATGTGAGCCAATACAGAGGAAAATTTTAGAAAGACAAGAGGCAGGGGGTAGAGTTGCTGGCAAAATGCCTTTGAATTGGGAAGTGGGGATAAGATGTACCTCATCTTAGGTACATCCTAGGTACCATCATCAAAGGTTGGCCTTTGATGGATCTATAACAGAAGAGAAACTAAAGTATCTAAGTATAAATACTGGCAGGGGGTAGATGTAGGGGTGGGATCTGGTAGAAGTTCTCCTCTGATCATTTCAATTTTCTTACTGAAGTTACAAGCCAACTATGGGTTAAGAGAGAAGACTGGAGTAGATGTTGTAGTTGTAAGGATACAAAAAATGAAATATCATTTCAGAAGAGTGTAGAGTCAGTAGACTTGAGAAATATATTATCATTATTAGGCAACATTAAAAGCTTTCTTGAGATTCAAGTTCATGAATTGAAAATGAGAATAGTCAGCATAGTTGTGTTGCCCTCTATTTATGTTATATTGTTCAAGGGTAGGCATATGTAAGGCCTGGGATCTACCAAATAGGTTTGTAGGAAAAAAAATAATGATTCTTATTATGGGATATAGGTGAATTTAAATGAGGCAGCATACTTTTGGTAGAAACGTGTTGTCTTATTATTTTTAATAATAAAAATATAATGTTTTATATATACAATTTTATGAAATATAGAAGCATATGCTAATAGAAATGCAAGAGGCTTTGGATTTGAATACATCTTTATTTGAAATTAAATTACACCATTTGCCTTTGTGACTTTGAGAAATATACATATACTTCTCTTAGGAATAAAAACACAACTTTGAAGGAAAAGTATCCTTAAATGAATGAGATAATCTTTGGTCTAGTATCTATGAAAAAAATCAATACCCATTTTACCTTCCCATGTAAAATAGAGAATTTAATGAAAATGTATTACCAAGTGGATTAAGTATGTATTAACATAATAAAACCTGGAGGGAGGACATAATAACTTTCATCATGTGCTGAGTTTACTTTAATATGTTTCAATCAGACTTTAGAATTTCTGTCAAATGAATTTCTGATTTCACAGGAAATTATACTTTATCTTAATATCTGCATTTCAAGTTTATAATAGATATTAAATATGATGTGAGAGAACTTAAGGAAAGGAACCATGTCAAAATGGTAATCAAAACTTTGCCTCAAGAAGGTGGAAATTTATGCTTTTGTGAATGTATCTATGCAGCCAATAACATTTTTTTAAAAATAAAACACATCTCTAATGGATACCACTTTGCCTTTTTGTTCTCCCCTGAAAAGGGAATTTGAATGAACTGACTGAATCAAAATATATATTTTTATGTTAATATGGACTATTCTTTCTGCAATTCAGAGGTGATATTTCTCCAACTGTGGAAGGAAGACCTTATCAGAAAAATGAAAAAAAACAATAAATGGCAAAGAATTCAGGAGCTTCTAATTATATGTCCCAAGGAAAAGGAGATTCTGCAGAAACTGACATTTAATTGGGAGCCTTCAGCAGAGGATAAGACTTGTATGCTGGGAAAAGTGCCAGCAAAGTCAAGTAAGCATTTCTTAGTATTGTGAGAAACATATATACTACCTTTCCATCAAAAAAATTACTACATGAGAAAAGGGTATTAAACCTTGGCTAATACCAAAACCGTGCAATTGTGCGATTCTGTTAAAGGTAAGTGTAATTGTGTTATGGATGTTATTTCTCTTTTTCCAGCATTTTGCTGGAAAATAAAGGATTTTAACAATTGTCTACACCTATTCTCCACAAAAATACATATAAAGAAGTAAAATTAATGTTAGCAATAGCATAAAAACCAGAGGAGACAAAGAGAAATACACTATTTTAAGGTCCTTAAATTCTCCCACATAAAGTGATATGTATAATAATTTTTTAAAGATTCATATATTTATTTTAGAGGTGGGAGAGGGGCAGAAGGAGAGGGAGAGAAAATCCCAAGTAGACTCCCCGCTGAGGACGGAGCCCTACCCTAGGTTCCATCCCAGGACCCCAAGGTGAGTGAATACATTCCAATATCCTCCGAGACCTGATTCCAAAACCACACCACAACACTACAAGAAAATAAACTACAGACAAATAACCTCCAAGAAAGTAGCTAAAATATTTTGTAGCAAAATTTGAGCAAATGGAACTCAACAATATATCAAAAGTTTATAAACATCAGTAACTAAGAGGGAATTATTATAGGAGTTCCCACATTTGGTTCAAGATTCATAAATCAATATATGTAACTAACCATGTTAACTAACTAAAGAAGAAAAACCAATGATCATCTTAATAGATGCATGGAACAGGCATTTGACAACATCCTACATAATGAAAATATCTCAGCCACAACCCCAACTTGATAAAGTGAATTTATAAAGAGAATACAGATTATATTATACTTAATGATGAAAACATGAATGCTCTTCTCTTAAGATCAGAATCAAGGCACATATGTTCACTCATCACTTCTACTCAGCATTGTCCTGGAGGTCTGGTCTGCATACTAATACAAGGAAAAGAAATAAAAGGCATCGAAATTGGAAAGCAAAATGACATAATAGCCTATACAGGAAATTTAGTATAAAATACTTTTTAAAACTGCTAGAATTAAGCCTGTTTTACAAGAAAACAGTACACAAGATCAATATATAAACAATTACATGTCTATATACTAGTAATGAAAAATCAGAAATTGAGATTTTAAAAATATTATTAAAATAGCATCGAGTATAGAAGCACTTCCAGGATATCAGACCAAGGACTTCTAAAAATCTGCTCTTGGATAAAAGCAATGTTAACGTAGCTTTGTTAAAGTCTGTTAAACTTTTTTAGAACTCTAGAAATTAGCCAAAGGCCTGCAAAAATGCAGGGATCATTTATTCAAGGAAAATGGCTGAATTTCATTAAAAAACCTCCCTATCTTTAGGAATGGCAAAGAGAGATCAGGAAATGTTAGGACATTTTGCTAAGGACTCTGGGGTTGCAGAATAAATAACAGGAACATTGACAAATTGGTGGAACTGTGCCTTTCAATAAATAAACAGTATGATAGAAAGCCTTTTGAAAAGGTAATTTCAGTTTTTAGCTTTATCTTTTATAAAGTATAACTACACGAGTTCCAATGTAAGATAGTTTTAGAAAGCCTAAATTATATTTAGACACCAAAACAATTGTTTATGATTTTTAAATTAATTATCTGTATCAATTATTTTGTCTACATAAAGCTGTGACTCATTCTATTTGTGGATATAGTAATTGTTTTAGGATATAATAATTGTATCTTTAGCTAAGATACTTAAATATCATTTTATAAACTCATATTAACCACATACATAACTATTTTGTCTTCAAGCAAGATAGTAAAATATTTACTGAAAAATATCTTTTATAGAACAGATAGGTGTTTATTGGATATATTGCTGTTTTGCCATTTTTTAAATTTTATTTTTATCCAGTGGTTAGTCTAGCTTAGAAGCTACAAATTAAGCCTAGTTGTTACCATAAAAAGCAGCCTTATTTGGAGCTCATGGACATAGTTATTATTATTTTTATTTTAAAATAACTTCCTACAGGTTTGTAATTCAGATAAATTAAACTTCTGAAGGATATAAACAGGATAGAGTCTTAGTTATGCTTGCTTTCTGAAGTTCTTGTTGCTAAAAATCTAAAAAGCTGGAGAAGGATGGTCTCAATATATTGAATTTGTAACACATTACACTCTAGGAGAAACAGACTTGGAATTAAAACTCAACTTGACATTTCTAAACTTTATTAAATTGACCATCAGTCAGTACATCCTTTAGAACAGAACATTTTCATTGAGTATGGCAAACTATTTTGGTTTGGCATTTAGAACTCAATTACTTTGGAAGGACATTTATCCATAGTTTACTGATTCATTCATATTTTGTACCCAAAGATATCATAGCTTAAAAAAATGAACTCCACTCCTACTCTGTGTTGTTTATTAAATGCTCTCCATCATTGAACTTACATTTCTGAAATAATAACTTTTTTAGATTAGCTTTACTTAGAAATATAGAAAAGTACTAATGTACTTAATTCAGAAATTAAATTAGTGACACCATGAGAACTCTCTTTTAGTGCCCACTCACATTTAGGTAGTATTCAAGTAGTATTCAAGTGTTCAAGTAGTATTCATCCTTAGTAAAATACTCACTTAGTTCTATTGCTCTATCAATAATTAGTTATGTTGTTACTTCCATAGCAAGAACTAATAAAATCAAGGATTTTGTTGAATGCCAGGGAATATATGGTTATGAATATTTTCTTCATCTCAGATCTTTTAAACAAGTTGGCGTTCTGAGCATTATAACATTTTAATTTTGATTCTCTTTGAAAGCAGTCCAAAATTTTTATGGTGACTCTTCTTCAAAAGTAAATAACACCATCACATAAACTAAGAGGAAAGAAAGTTGATGTCTAAACTGAAAAATAAACCAAAATAGACATTTTCCTTTTCCTGTGATGTCTGTCAAATCCTGTTTCTCACAAACCTCCATAGATCACTTTACCTCCTGGTCCCATCCAACATCCCGCCTATTAAGATGGTCTCTTATCTTTGTCAGTGTATTACAAAAAAATTCTACACTGGCTCCTTGGGGTCCTGAAAATCAGATTTGCCTTCTCTCTTTAGGTTTCTAACTCCTTGGAAATATTTTATATTTTCATTACTCTTCACATTATTGCTTATGGAATTAAGTTTTTTAACATCTTATCATAAAAATCACCTTTTTGTCACATTTACATATTCTATATCAGAGATTTTTAACCTTTTCTTGTGCTATGGACTTCTTTGGCTTCTCTCTGAGAAAGCCTATATCCGTCCTGAGAATAATTTCTTTCTAATTAAGATTTACTTTTTAGGGCAGTTTCAGGTTCACAGCAGAATTGAGAAGGTACAAAGATTTCCCATATGCCCCTCTACTCCCACACTTGTATAGTCTCCTTCACTATCAACATCCCCCACCAGAGGGGTACATTTGTTACAACTAATGAACCTAAATGACACATCCTAATCACCCAAAATCCATCGTTCACTTTAGAGTTCACTCTTGGAGTTGTAAATTCCATGGTTTGGGACACATGTATAATGACATGTATCCACCATTATAGCTTTCCTACAGAATATTTTCACTGCCTGAAAAATCCTCTGTGCCCTGCCTATTCATCCTTTTCCCACAACCCACCCCCCACCCACTGATCTTTTTCATGTCTCCATAGTTTTGCTATTTCCAGAATGTTATATAGTTGGAATCAGATAGTACGTAGACTTTGCACATTGGTTTCTTTAACTTAATAATATGCATTTAAGATTCCTCCATGTCTTTTTATGACTTGATAGCTCATTACCTTTTAGCACTGAATAATATTCCATTGTCCGGATGTTACCACAGTTTATTTATCCATTCACCTACTAAAGGACATCTTGGTTGTTTCCAAGTTTTGGCAATTATGAATAAAACTGTTACAAACATCCATGTGCAGATTTTTGTGTGGACATAAACTCCATTTGTGTGGACAACAACTCCTTTGAGTAAATACTAAGGAGTGCAATTACCAGTGTGCAGTAAAAGTATGTTTAGTCTTGTTTGAAATAGTCAAACTGTCTTCCAAAATAGTTGTACCATTTTACATCCTCACCAGCAAGGAGAGTTTCTATTGTTTCACATCCTCACCAGCATTTGGTGTTGTCAATGTTCTGGATTTTGGCCATTCTAATAGTTGTGTTGTGGTATGTTCACTGTTTGTTTTAACTTGCATTTCCCTGAAAACATATGATGTGGAACATCATTTCATATGCTTCTTTGCCATTTGAATATCTTCTTTGGTGAGGGGTCTGTTAATGATTGGCTCATTATTTAATTGGGTTGTTTCCTATTGCTGAATTTTAAATTTCTTTGTATATTTTGGATAACAGTCTTTTATCAGACTTCTGCAAATATTTTGTCACATCTGTGGATTGTCTTCTAATTCTTTTGGTATTGTCTATATGTATTATGCTGTTGTTGGATGAAGTAGTCTATAGATGTCGGTTATAGGCATTTGACTGATGATGTTGTTGAATTCAACTATCTCTTTACTGATTTTCTGCCTCCTGGATTTGTCCATTTCAAAGAGGGAGAGGTGTTGAAGTCTCCTACTATGATATGGATATACCTATTTACTTTGTATTTTCTTTTTTTAAAGGATTTTATTTATGTTTTTGAGAGAAAGAGTGAGAGAGAGAGAGAGCATGAGCTGCGGGAGAGGGAGGGGCAGAGGGAGAGGAACAAGTAGACTCCCCACTGAGTAGAGAGCCCAATGAGGGGCTTAATCCAAGGACACCGAAATCATGACCTAAGCCAAAGGCAGATGCTTAACCAATTGAGTCACCCAGGTCCCCCATCCTTTGTATTTTCATTCATTTTTGCTTCACATAGTTTGACACTGTTGTTAGGTGCATACATATTAAGATTGTTGTGTCTTCTTGGAGAGTTGATCCTTTTATCATTACCTAATGCCCTTCTTTATCCCTGATACCTTTCCTTGCTTTGAAGTCTGCTCTATTTGAAATTAATATAGCTACTCCCACTTTTTTTTAAAAGATTTTATTTATTTATTTGAGAGAGAGAGCATGAGCGGGGGAAGGGGCAGAGGGAGAGGAACAAGAAGACTCCCTGTTGAGCATGGATCCCAATGCAGGGCTTAATCTCAGGACCTGAGATCATGACCTGAGCCAAAGTCAGACTCTTATCCAACTGAGCCACCTAGGTGCCCCACTCCCACTTTTTTTAAAATTAGTGTTAGCATGGTATATCTGTCTCCATCCATTTGCTTTTACTCACAGCTCTGGTAAGCAGTGACTCCTTGTATTCACCTGTTGTCTCTCCAGCCTTCGCTTGAGACAAGGGTTTGCTTCGTATCCTCCTCTGTCTTACAGATTTGAGAAGAGTTGTTGTTTTTCAGTCTATTCCACTTTTTACTTGTTATTAGGACAGAGTGAT
Source organism: Neomonachus schauinslandi (assembly GCF_002201575.2). NCBI lineage: Eukaryota > Metazoa > Chordata > Mammalia > Carnivora > Phocidae > Neomonachus > Neomonachus schauinslandi. Next base: position 118,618,531 of record NC_058404.1, on the reverse strand, counting down.
GACATCCAAGCTTGTTTCCATGTGGAACCAGAAAAGGTAGCTCTATTTAAATACACAGAATAAAATACTTTGGATTACAAAAGAAACAAATCATATTAAAATCCATTCAATAAAATAGTAAAGAATGACTTTACAATGTAGTAACATAAGCTTCCTTATAAATTATTAATAAGTTATAGAGATAGGTTCAATAATTATTATAATTTTGAGATAGTGATGAGATTAAACAAAATTTTGTTATCTCTACAATTACTAAAGCGTGCTCTGAAAATTTGAGTCCAACTGAAATATTGAAATATTGGTGACAAAGTCACTTGCACTAGTAATAATATGGATTGTTGCCTACATCCATAATGGGACCTGTGGACTCCATTATGCTTTTTATCATCTTGTCTGCTGAACTAGATAGCTAGAAGAATATTCTCAGGCACCTAAGCCATTTCTACAATAATCCTCAAACATGAAGTCTCAAGAGCTGCAGAATAGAATGAGAACATTTTCTTTGAATAAGCCTATCTTTTAGTACTTAATTGGTCTTTAAATTTGCTATGGAAACTTTAAAAAACAAATCAGAATCTCTTGTACACCTTAAATTCGTTTAAATCAGCTTAATCCTATCTGATGTGATTTTTTTCTATAGGCAGTCGTGTTGATAAAGTAAAATGCATTTTAAAAATTATTTTTCTTATTTATCCATATATTAGGAAAGGTATTTTGATAGCTTTAATTTATTTCATATTTGTCTTTTCTAGTATGAGCTTCTTGCTCTTGCCCTGATGAGAAGTCCATATATATGCCTGGTTGGGGGGATAGTTTAAGGTAGGGCTGGAATTTTTGCAAAAGGTATGTCAAGAGAAATACAAAGGTAATTTTAATAACCAAAATAACTTTGCAATAGAGCAATAGCTGTAGGGGCGCCTGGGGGTGCTCAATCAGTTAAGCATCTGCCTTCAGCTCAGATCATGATCTCAGGGTCCTGGGATCGAGCCTCACGTTGGGCTCCCTGCTCAGCACTGAGTCTATTTCTCCCTCTTCCTCTGCCCCTCCCCCTTCTTGTGGTCTCTCTCTTTCAAACAAATACATAAAATCTTAAAAAAAAAAACAAAAAACAAAACAATAGCTGTAAGGCCATTTTTAACAAATTTACTGAGATAAAATTTACATTCCACAAAATTCAATCACATTATATGTACCATTAGATGATCAGAACAATCCAATTTTAGAACATTTCTCTCACCCCCAAATGATCAGATCTCTCCAATTCCTACCCTTAGCTCTAGGAAACTACTAATCTATTTTCTGTTCTTATCATTTTGTCTTTTCTGGATGTGTCATATAAATGAAATCATACAATATGTGGCCTTTTGTGTCTTGCTTTTTTCATTTAGCATTATGTTTTGGAAGTTCATTAATCTGTCAGGCATGTATCAGTACTTTGTACTCTGTATTACTAAGTAGTATTCCATTTTATGGATGTACCTTTGAATAATGCTGCCATAAACATTTGTGTACAAGTCTTCATCTGGCTTTACATTTTCCTTTCTCTTGGGTCGGTGCCTAGGAGTAGAATTGCTCATACAGTAAATTTACATTTAACTTTTTAAGAAACTGCCAAACCATTCTCCAAAATGACTGCACCATTTTACATTCCCACTATAAATATATGAGAGTTCCAGTTTCATATACTTGTAATTTATAAACACTTGTAATTGTCTCTTTTTGATCATAGTCATTCTGTATGTGTAAAGTGGTATCTCACTGTGGTTTTACTTTGCATTTTCCTAATGACTAATGATGCTTGCATCTTTTCATGTGCTTATTGATCATTTTTACATCTTCTTTGGTAAAATATCCATTCAGATATTTTGCCCAGTTTTAATTTGGGTTATTTGTCTTATATTAAATTGAATGAGTTTTTTTTTTATGTACCCTTGATAAAAGTCCTTTATCACATACATTGTTTGCAAATATTTTCTCCTAGCCCCTGTGACACTTGCCCTCCCTTTTTTTACTTTCTTAAGGGTGTTTTCTGAAGCACAGAAGTTTTAAACTGTGATGAAGTCTAATTTACCAATATTTTCTTTATCACTTGGGCTTTTGATGTCATATCTGAAAAAAAAAATTTTTTTTTTTTGCCTAAACCAAAGTCATGAGAATTTACTCCTATGTTTTCTTCTAAAAGTATTATACTTTTAGTTCTCATATTAGGTGTAATTTCATTTGGGGTCCTATATTAACTCTAATTAGGACCCAAGATATAAGGTCATTTTGAGTGAAGTATGAGCTATAAGTCTAGTCCAGTTTTTTTTTTTTTTTTTTTAAGAGAGAAAGAAAGTGCTTTAGCAGGCTCCACGCCCAACACCAAGCCCAATGCGGGCCTCCATCTCACAACCCTGAGATCACCATCTGAGCCAAAATCAAGAGTCAGATGCTTAATCAACTGAGCCACCCAGGTGCTTCCAGTCTTTCTTTTTTTAATTAAGAAAAGATTGTTTAAATTCTTTTCTCTCTTAATTTTTCAAAATTAAAAGTGGTTTGAGAAAAATGATATATAGAGAAATCCAGAGAGAAGGATAAATGAAGAAATTATTTCCTTTTTCAATTCCCAAAGAAAATGTGAGAATGAAAACAAAGAAGGAAAGAAACAGTTTCATACTTCTGTTCTGTTTCTCCCCAATCTGGACCTTGCCTTAACTGAGGAGTTCATAATATAAATGATAATAATGGAGGGAAGGAGCAGACCCATTTTGGCCATTTTAGTCCCTGTTTGGGCCTGTTTGTGAGGCTCCTCACTGGTTGCCCTGCACCAACAGGCATACAGCTACCTCAGAGTAAATTTGGTAGAGCAGCATGAGTTGAGCGGCCAGAGGGAGATGGCAAATTTGAGTCCAAGATTTCATTTCCTTTCACTTTGAAAATCCATGTACCCATCTTTTGCTCTTCTCTGGTCAGACTTTGTATGACTAATTCTAGTATTTTAGACCTCTACTGGTAATTACAAGTGATGGTCTACCTCACAGTAAATGACCTATTCCCAGCAGACTGTGTCTCTTTATGTCACAAATCCTTTCCGTAGAAAGCCACCAGTGGACTCCCACTTAACAGCCCTCTTGTGCTATCTCCCCGTCTTCCTGCTGTAATTACCCACTACTGGTTGCCATAACTGTGAGGTCTTTCATTCTCCTTGCCTTACCAGCTATGTCAGAAGTAAAAAAAATATATATATATAAGGACTCATTTTACCCACTTAGCTATCTCGCAAGCTACATTATTGTGCCTAAGTCAGTAAACACTTGTATAAAAAAGTGACTGAAGCTTTTGACCTCCTTTAGGGGGTCACCTAAAACTGAGAGACCCACAAAATCCTTCAAAAATAGCATCTCTTTACTATCAAGTTATTTTCTTCTTTTTGTGTTTCTCCCAAACACAAGTTATCTCTTAAAATAGATTCTTTATATAACTAACATTTTATTGAACACTTTTTGTTTTAAACACTATACCAAATCCCTTGAATGGATTATCGGATTTAATCTTCACAATCATTTTATGAGATGTGGTGTCTTGTTTTAGGCATGATTTCTATTTGAAACATATGAATCTTTTTTCTTGAGAAGTATATGTGAGACTTTGACTTAAGCTATTATTTATGTACTCATTTTAGCTCTCCTTCCTGCCAGGATATACCTATGTAGATAAAAAATTACCCTACTATTCCTCAAGGAAAGGGACTCTTGTTAACATTCCTGTGAACCTCCACTGATTGCTTCTTGCTTGCCTCATGGTTGAAGAACCGACTTAAATCTTGCTAAAAGCAAAGAAGAATGGTTTAAAGATTTTCATAAAGAAGTATGTATTTTTTAAAAGATAGAAGGAGATAATAACACTTTATAAATGGTGGAAAATAACTGAGTTGCCTACCTCATTTGGAGGAAGATTCGTATGATGCAGTACATTTTGCCTGTGGAAAATTGAGTTTTATAATAGTTCAGTTTGAAATTTCCATTATCAAATATACCATTTCAGATGGTTTAATATATGACTTGTCAAAAATTTAGTACTTATTTTTGTTAGGTTTACTGAAATAAAATAAGTGTTTTTTATATATAAATAAATATATAAGTATAAATATATATATGTATATACATCTGAATTGACATGGAATCCAGGAAGATAAGGTTGGCAATTATTTGGGTAATTTCTATCTCAGCGATGGATGATTTTATGCCCTATATATTCTTAGAGACTAGTGTATAATATTATACAGATATTTGCTTAAACCAAAGGACATTTTTTATACTCCACAGACTTTATATGAGTATTTTCCAGAGGGGCAGATGGATGTTGCAAATACACATGGACTTTGATCAATCATACACATTGGTAAAGGTGGTGCTATTACATTTCCCAAGATTTTAGGCCTTAGAAACTGATATCGTTTTCATTTTGTCTTTTTTTCCTTTCCTTTTTTTGGGTAATATAATAGTTTCAGCCATTAAATTACAGTAAGATTAAGCAGAGACAAGAATATTGTATGAACTATTTTAGGTACATGTAAATGTACATGAAAGTATTAAATACAAACATTGAACAAAGAACTTGCATGTAATAATGGGGTTTTAGTTCTCACATAGCTAAAAAGTTTTGAACTTGATAAAATTAATCATCCTGTGCTTTTTAGACATTATCTATTTATGATTCATCCATATACTTCCTTCCTTCCTTCTTCCCTATGAGCGGTAGGTAGTAAAGGTCATTGTAAATGTGTAGGATCTTGAGCTCAATTGCCTGAGGTTTTTATTGTATCTCTACCACTTGTTAGTTTTGTGGCCTCTGGCAAGACAGACCACCTTGATATGTCTCAGTTTTCCACTGCAAAATGGAGAAAATAATACCTCCTCATAAATCTGTAAATTTTACTACTTGTGAAGTGTTAGAAAAATAATGTAAAAAGTACCCCATATATTTCTGATGTTCCAGATTTCACAATACCTAATAATCTCCATCATTTTAGAAATCAAGTTAAATTTATGAGGCCCATGCTTTTAAAATAATTTTTCAGCTGAAGTAAAACACATTCAGAGAAGTGCCCAAAGCATATAATATGCTCAGTTCAATGAATCATTACTAACCAGATATCTATGTTCCTTATGGGGCCCTATGTCTGCCTCCCCACCATTATCTCAACTTTCTTCCCCAAAAGTAAACCCTATCCTGATTTACAACACTGTATACTTATTGAGATATTTTATCTCTTATATAAACTCTAACAGGGAACTTGAATTTTATAAGGGAGCTTCAGTTCTCACATAGCTTCTGTGCATGCGTGCGTGTGTGTGTATTTAAATGTTTTATTTTGAGAAATTTCAAACAAACAAACAAAAAGTGGAAAGAATATTTCAGTGAATTTCTATGTACCATTACCCTGCTGCAAAAATCATTCACTCGTGGCCAATTTTATTTTAAATATATCCCAACTTCACTGCTTGCACAAATTATTTTGAATCAAATCCAATACATCTTTAAATATTTAGAATGAATCTTTAACAAATAGAGAATCTTTTTTGAAAGCTCAACCAAATACTAATCATGTCTAAAATATTAATATTTCCTTAATATCATAAATATCTAATCATGCATCAAATTTTTCTGTTTTGTCTGTGTGTGTGTATGTATAATGTTGGTTTTTTTGACATGAACCTGAAGAAAAGGTTTCATTTTCTTCCCAACATAGTTGCAGTATCCTCTTCTTGATGAATGATAAAGGTCACTACTTGCCCTCTAATAGTCATTCTTCCCTTTTCCCTTAATAACAGAATTTCTAACCGAGGACATGATTGCCTGACCAAAGTCTCATTTGCTGCTAGGTGTGCTGAAGTAACTGTTTCTGGGCCAGTGAGTTACGCAGAAAAGCGATCTGTATAACTAATTCCTAAAAAGGATTTAAGGGAAAAAGTTGATTGTTTTAATCCATCACCAATTATTTTAATCAAAAGACGGTGATAATTGTGTTTTTCCCACAAATATACCTCAAATAATTTGCAAATCATGTTATTAAACTGGTGGTTTTAGGGGTAAAATTATTCTTGCAGCACCACATTTAAAAAGTGGAATTTTTTGGTATCATTCGTATTTTTTTAAAAGATTTTATTTATTTATTTAACAGAGAGAGACACAGCGAGAGAGGGAACACAAGCAGGGGGAGTGGGAGAGGCAGAAGCAGGCTTCCCGCAGAGCATGGAGCCCGATGTGGGGCTCAATCCCAGGACCCCAGGGTCATGACCTGAGCCAAAGGCAGACGCTTAACGACTGAGCCACCCAGGCACCCCTGTATCATTCGTATTTATTACAAAGCTGCATAACTGATATCTAGGCTGACATTGTTTCATTAAAATATGATAAATAGGTTATACCTGATTGTTAAGAATAGCCATTGAATAATTAAAGAGCAGGTAGGCACTCTGCTCCCTGCTCCTTTTTGACTGGCTGCAGTGTGGTTGTAGTAAGGAGCCTCCCAGGAACATGTAGATGGGAGCAACAAGGGTTGATGGGAACAAGATAGAAAGAGCCTGGTGTCTGATTTCGGGGAGTTGGCAAACCAGCTTGGACTTCTTATGCCCAAACTTTATGTGAAAGAAAATTAACTCCCACCTTGAAGAATTTTCTGTTGTTGTAATTGTCAGCAGCCCAACCTCTATCATAAATAAACTTATTTATAAACTTATCTCACATAAATTCACAAAATTGCTGTATATTACTTTAAAGAATAGAGATAACTCTAAATATATATGCTAGAATCCTAATGTAGAAATTTGAGAATAAACAAGCAGGGTATTTTCGCTTCTACATATTAAAAAAGAAAATACTAGGGAGGGCACGTTCTGCATGGAGCACTGGGTGTTATGCACAAACAATGAATCATGGAACACTACATCTAAAACTAATGATGTAATGTATGGTGATTAACATAACAATGAAAAAAATTTTAAAAAAAGAAAATACTTTCACTATAGAAAAAAAATCAGGACAAAAAGAAGAAATTTTTATGAGAAAAACTATTTTTTTCAAACTTAAATAAAAATACATTAACATATTCATGATATCCAAGATAGATGTTACCACATTTTTAAAGCTCTGTCTACATAAGGTAGAATGGTACAGAAGATTATTATTAATGACCTGAAAGTTAAGGTCATTACTAGTGAAAATGCATAGGTTAAAACCAAGTCAGATTATGTCAATTCACACATAGCAAATATTAAGGTATTCTGCTTAATATGAAAATGACAAGGCATCACAGGTTGTGATCCTGTATTTCTAAGGTTGACCATCAGATTCATGTGAGGAAGTATGGCATCTTCCTGTGATCCCCTGCAGGGTGCTTTATTCAACATCTCCAAGGATATCTCTGGGCTCCTGAGTCTCATTTGTATTTTAAAAATTCCCAGAAGACTGTGATGATCAACAATTTGAGCACAACTACTGTGAAGTATAGTTCCAGAATAGAAGTTAAAAATAAAAGTCAAAGACAATCTTGAGGAATTTGTGATTTAATGTGAAGAGATGGAGCAAAGACTAGAAAGTAATTGAAAACACTAAACCATTCCCAAGCTTCAGAATAGAGTTGTGTACAGGAATTTCAACACTAAAACTTTTCTCTAGCTGTAAGGTTTTATAGAGTTCTTTGGAATTGCTCTTGTTTGATCTCTCAGTGCATAGTTTTTTTTGTTTGTTTGTTTTTGGCTTCAATTACTACTAACCTCTTTGAGCAAAATCTTCTTTGAAGTTTCAGGTCAAAAAAAATTTGCATAACAGATGTATACTATACCTTCTAGGTAAAAGAACACAAGTATTAGTTGTCCTATGGCTGTTCTTAACAATCAGGTATAATCTATTTATCATATTTTAATGAAACAATGTCAGCATAGATATCAGTTATGCAGCTTTGTAAAAAATGTGAATGATACAAAAAAATCCCACTTTTTAAATGTGGTGTTGCAGGAATATTTTTGCCCCTAAAACCACTCATTCAACAGCATGGATTTGCTAACTACTTGGGTATATTTGTAAGAAAAACACAACTATCACTATATTTTATTTAAAATAATTGGTGATGGATTGAGTCAATCAACTTTTCCCCTTAAATCCTTTTTAGGAATTAGAAAATAACAAATTAATAAAAATTAAAAGAATCAGTTATTTTCTTAGAGTAGAGCACATAGTGGGTGTTTAATATTTGTTTCAAGTATATTTTAATTGAATCAAATCAGATCAAATGCTAAACTTCTAAAGGAAAAATATTAAACTATCAAAAGTGTTTACCCCATTAGATTTTGTCAACCAAGGAAAGACAAAATAAAATGTGTACATTTATTTGGGGTCGTAAGGATTGTATTTCAGGAGACATAGATGGAAATTAAAAGCATGCTCTGGAGAGACAAAGGAGTTAGAGTTTTTAAAGAGGAAAGAGGGAATCTACATAAGTTGCTTTGAACAAAATGTGATTGGTGTTGGTACAGCTACAATTATGCAAATCTGTATGTAATTGGTTGCTAGGGCTAGTGTTAGGTGGAAAGTCCACTTATGTCCATTTTAACATGCAGCAGGTGTTCTAACAGTGATTTAATTAGCTATCAACAAGGGACTTCTTTGCTCCTCCTACACTCACTGTTAAGGCCAAGATAAAAGCATGACAAAACCAAACACATTCTTTTTTACTAAGTAGCAACTTTGAGTGAAATTTCTTTGTATTCTCCTAATTAAATTTTGAACTCAGTACAAAGGGGTTAACAACTTTAGCACACTCTCTCACAGTACTTGCAATTTTTCCCTACTCAGGAGTCATTTGAATTACAAATATATCTGGGAAGAAACTCTTAAAATATTAGGACTGTGACTTATTCAGTGAATTTTTATGTATAAGCAAATATATTCTTACCTTTAACAGATACTATGGCTAATCAACTACTTGGCAGTATTAATTTCAACAAATTATTTTTATGGAAAACATATTGTTAAACCAGGAGTACACTGGGACATAGTAACATTTTTCACTTCTTGTTGTAGGGGATGAAATTAATTTTCCTTTTACCTTTCTAAGTTCTTGGCTGAGGACCTCCCCCTCCATAATCAGATTAATAGGAGAAAAACAAACAGAAGTTTAATCACATGTATACTCTATACATGGAAGATACCCAGGAATGTTGTATGGGAGGGGAGCTAGTTATGGGAGGTTATCAGATAAAGCAAGTAACAAGGGTTGTCATTTAAGTCAGTTACTTTTTCTATTGATATGAGTTTCTATAGATTTAGTCCTCTTCCTGGTATAGAGAAGACATCCTTATAAATGTCCCTTACAAAAGGGTGGTTTCTACTGGGTTTTCAGAGATTCTCCTGTCTCTTGTTTCTTAAAAAATAGCCAGCTGTAGGTAATCCTTATGCCAAAGAAGCATATTTTGGGATGGCAAATTCTGTTCCCCTTCAGTGTGTCAACTCTTTGAAAATAATGATCCACAGTGAGAGGCTAACAAGTGTCTCTTTGGGAACAAGGAATTTCAGTTTGAGGAGCACAGATTCAGATAAATACCCAAATACTGTTCCTGCTTCTAGGGTGAGAGCAAAGGGTTTTTATGAGGAAAAGGAAGGGGGCAATTACATGAGTTGAAGAAAAGGGAAAAAAAAGTTGTTCTATGGGTGTTAACAAACCAAACTACTCTGGGTTATATACTGATTAACTGTTGATTTTATCTTCAGAAAGTCCATAACTATCAGTCTTGTGGTCAGGATGTGGTCAAAGTAATTAGAATTAATTAAAATAATTGTGGTTTTGCCCAGCCCAAAGGTTTTGGTTCAGTTCAAACAAGGTGAGTAATGTGGTTTCTGTAAAATGGTCATTCTGACTCCATTTTATTTTATTTATTTTATTTTGTAAGATTTTAATTTTATTTATTTGAGAGCAAGAGAGAGAGCATGAGCAGGGGAGAGGGGCTGAGGGAGCGAGAGAAGCAGACTCCCCAGTGAGCAGGGAGCCCCACTCGGTGCTCCATCCCAGGACTCTGGGATCATGACCTGAGCTGAAGGCAGACCCTTAACTGACTGAGCCACCCAGGTGCGCCCCTCCCTTTTAAAGACTTTATTTCTGACTCCATTTTTAAAATGACTCTGGTCATGTCAATTTTTCATATTTCCCCATTTTGATCTAGATCTTTCTCTGAAAATATCAACCACTGGAAAACTTTGCTGATGAGTCATCAGGCATCACGGATCCCTCCTTGCCAAGAAAGCTCATTCTCACTGTTTCAAATCCATGTGGAGGCATAATGATTCCTTGGAAGCCTTAGGCTACATTTGAGCAAGAGTGCCAGTGCCAAAAATGGCTTTATCATCCAATTTCTTAAGGCCAGATATCTTCTGCAGTTTCTGGAACTGCCCCATATCATGTCTCATAAACCTTAGAACTCATTTCTAAATGCTGAGCAACCATTATCTAGGTGGTGTCCATTGAACTATACAGAGGATACAAAGTTTTTCAATGACAAAAATCCCAAAATAATAAATAAAATGCTGAATACACATTGGAGGAGTAATCTGAACTAGGAAGCAAGTCCTGAAGGCAGCCAGCTAAAAAGATCAAAGAACTATCGGGCACTGCATTTAACCACTTGGTTTGTGTCCAGATTTTATCTAGTTTCTATTTCTACTTCACCAGAGGTGTTCACCCAAGTACAAAATGTGTTTATTGCAAAACAAACCCTACCTTGTTCCACTAGGAAGTAATCAAGAGCAATTCTATTATTTAGTACAAGGGAGTCCAAAGACTTTTGGGCAGCTATTGCTTTAGTGACAGATTTGCAATATCCCTCAAGGTTTTAGACAGATTTCTGATCATGTATTCATTTACCTAGCAAACTATGTTATACCTATAGAGAATCACAGAATTGCTTGTTTCAAAGCCTATTTAATCTTTAGTGCTACAAATAGATAATTTTTTGATCATTTTTTTCAGAGCCATTTGCAAAATGTGTTCTACTATTTTTTTTTCCTGAAGAGGTATTCTGACCTTCAACTAACATTTAAATTATACATGATTACCATAACTTAAATTCTTGTAAAGATCAGAAAACACAGGCCAGCAGAAAAGGATCTATTCAATACATTAATGTATGCCACATCTAAGACAGTTGAAAAAAGGAATACATAAACAAACACTGAACTTCAAATTGAAGTGAATTATTGGGTAGAGGTGGAGGACTGATTATTGTTAAAGGTATGAAAGTAAAGGAAAACTTATTTAAAATGAGTTGGAAGCACTGAAGGAAGAGCTCTCACATACCACTTTGAGCCTGCAAAACCAGTGAGAAGGAAAGTAATTATGTCAACAAGGGAGGGCATTTTCACAGAAGAATTTATCTCTTGACTTTAAGAAAAGGAAGGAAGATCCCTCCCTGCCGCAGCAACAACCACCTGCAGTCAATGAGAAACCATCAAAGACTCAAACCCTTCTTCTCCAATAAATTTACCTGACTACAAGTTGGAATAGGGAGGAGTAATTGAGTGTGGCTGAAACAATACCAGAAGCAAGAGGAAGAAGCCATAGTTGACAAGTTGAATGCTATCCCAGGATTCACTGTATGTCTTATTTTCTTAAAGTCCTTCCTTCTGGTTTAAATTATCATCGTTCATCTTACTGAATGAGAAATTCAAAAGTGGAGCAAAGCAATTGTCTTTCTAATGCTCATGAGGATGATGCAAAGAATATGATGTAACATTATTGAAAACCTGTTATTTGCCAGGTACTAGGTTGGCCTTGGAAATTTTTAAATAAATTCACCACAGTTCCTTATCCTCGAGGAGATTGAAATTTTATTTGAGAAACAGAGGAATAATCATTTTATAGTGATGATGATTTCACAGGTTATAAACTTAACACAAACTTGGTGATCAGAAAATCCTCTGTGATGAGGAACTGATAGTGCATAAAGGCTTATCAAGAAGATTGGAAGCAATAGGGATAGGAGCGGGGCATGAGAAGGGAAGAATGAGAGGGAGAATGGAAATATTTTGGGATCTCATGTTACAGATAAATATTCTTATGCTAGTGTTGTTTTCACTCATTGTAAATAGTGATTTTAAAAAAAAAATATGTAATAATAATGAACTTCATTTTTTATTTTTTGGAGTTGACAAATTTTATCTGGGTGTGTTCTTTGTTTAATATCTTGATTAATATCCATGTATTTTAATTTATATAATTTTAATCTCTTTGCACTATATTCTCTAGAATCCTTTTCTTCATTATTCAAATTACAAACTAAATTTTCAGCTTTCTTCATTCTTCTAATTAGCACTTTTAAAAAATTCTGCAACCATCATGAATTCACATTTCTTCATAAATGCAGTCTGTGTTTGTGAGGCTTGGCTAACATATCTCAGTCAACAGGACAACTGTATTTTTTCATGGATTGATATCCCAAAATTTCTATATTTTTTGTAGATTTATATCCCAACATTCTTATGAATTGTATGCATCTTAATGAAAGCATTATTTTCTATTCCCCAGAGTCAATCAGCATAAATAACTAGTGCAAGGTGTAGTTGAAGAGTTGACAAGCTCAAGTTCCTTGAATACTAAATGAAGACACAAAATAGAAGAGTTAAAATCTTGCTGATGCATAGTAGTAAAGTGCTGTTGCATACTCTTGCCCTTGCCAATTGAAAATACATGTTTTCTATATCTCTTATTAAATAAAGACAAATGGCTATCATTTTAATAGCTGCATACTGTTTGCTAGGAGATGTTTTGATTTGTTTTGGTAGGAAAACCACATGTAGCACAACTGTTAAATTTGGAGATACTATTTACTTGAATGAACCATGATCTGCTCTTATTTTCTATATTCCATAAATATAGAGAGGGCCAATGACAGGTGAATATAAACAAATTGAAAAACACTTATCTACTCTTTGATGTTTCATCAATCTCTCTGAATCTGCATAGATGAAGTGGGGTTTTGTAATTACTGATACGTTTTTGGTTGAGAGAAGGGGACCAGATGGCTTACAAATGGCCCTCCTTACCATTATATTTTCTTTTCCCTAACTGAAGAAGCCAATACAATTTTTTTGTGATTACAGAAGATAACTATTCTAAGTTTATCCTGTGTAACTTGGGAAGTAACATCTGTAGTGTTCAGGATTCCATAATCAATTATTCCAGGGTCATACCTCTATTTATCATCTGGTACCCACCATTCCCTACTCTGACTTGTGGAGCCGAGTTGCCTTGTGGGTCCGAAGAATCATAGCTTTTATCAAGGAAGTCCTGAATTTTTTGTGTAATTCTTTTTTCCCTCCTTATGTTGTTGAATGAATAAATGGCATAGGTAACTTTGAGGAAAATTAGAGGGTAAGATCAAAGTGTGCATTTGTATACCATAGCAAGAGCCTTCCTTGGGGCATTAGTCATACCTTCACACAATAATGTAACAACCTGTGATTGCATTTAGTGTGGGGAATAAATGAGGAGTAGTAACTAGTTTTACGGCTAGTTTTGTTTTTTGTTCAATAGTCCTGAGTGTTTTGTTTGTTTTTAGTTTAGTTTAGTTTTGCTTTTTGCTCTGATTTTGACCTTGGTATACTTCGTGGTGGACTCAATAGGATTGTAAACACTACACAGTGTCATTTCCCAAGTTTACTTCACCTGACATTTATTTTATTTGTAGGGACTTATCAATTATTAACCACAGGTAGAAATCCATATGATTTCATTTTGTTTTATCATTCAAGTATAAACTTAATGGGCTGACTTTCAATTTTATTTCTAGAAACCTCATGATTTATTAACTATAGCCTGAGGGTCCATATTTATGTCATATCATTATTGAAGTGCTAAGTGCAATATATGTCCAGTTGACTGTTGTGGTAACTATCCCACTATATGTCTGGAGGTTATATACATTGGTATATTTCCACTGCAATAAGGAATCTAACAAGGATTTGCACTCACTCTCACCAATATTCCTGTCTATGATAAAACAATGAGTGGGTTGTTTTTAAAATATTTAGCTACTACACTCTCCAGTCTATTCTTCAAAATCTGTCATTGGGGCCCTCTTGGGAATTATTGGGTGAGAAAGAGCAAAGCTAGCATTTCGTCCTGTAATACCATTGAATTTATTCCTTTATATATCTCATGATACTATTGAATACCTTATTTTATATTTGATGGCCATAATCTTCAGTATAATATAAAATGAGTCCTTGTTATAACTATGACTGAATTATCTAACTAATAAAATTGCTACAAATCAGAAATTTCTACCTGAGTTAGGCCATCAAATGAGTTGTCTCCGGTAAATGCTCTTATATCCATAAATTCTTCATGACCAAAATTTGTGATCTTTTTTTGATAGAGCACCTTTTAAAATCCATTCCTAATTTGTTTCCTGGCCTTCTATATGATATAAATTAGAAAATTTCTGTATTTCTTTCTCCATGTGAGCTTTTCCTTTATACATTAAATCTTTAAGTCTATACCCAAGGTATAATGCTAAAAGATTCCTGTTATAAGCCTAGTTACAATCAGAAGTGAAAGATGAGAAGGTGTGAGTTTTAAATTTTTCTGCAAGGAAGAAACAATTTCATCTGACAAGCTCTTCCAGTGAAGGAGTAGGAACCACTCAGTTGGCCAAGTACGTAAGATAAGTTGTGTTTTCAAAATATTTGAGTAAATGGATGCCACGATTTTTCTAAATCCATCTAGATAGCCCCTGGTAGATATTTAGATCCTCCTATTTTATATATGAAACATGACAAACTGACACTGTAATCCAGCAATTCTGCAGGATCCAACTCTGATTAGTAGTGGTCTGAGCTTTATGACAAAGTGAATAAGATATAACTATTTGAAAGATGTCATGCAAATTTTTTGATTTTTATCCTGTAGCTTGAAGTGAGAATTTACTGATCTGAATTTTGTTGTTTCATTCTGGATATTAAACATAGTCAGATGCAGCAAAATTTTTATTTGTTGCCTTGTTTGCTTGCTTATTTATTTGTTTGTTTATATATTCATTTATTTATATTCTATGGCAATAGCTACCTAGTTATCCAGAGCCTTTCCCTGATTATAGCAACAATTTAATTTACTCTTAATTTTGTTTACTATAAGCTTTTGGACTCCTAATGTAAAATATAGCTTGTTTCTCACTGCTCAATATTCTCTCTATCCAGGCACCAGTTCAAACACAACAATTTGTTCCAAGATACTTCCTAAAACTATATCTTTTGAATGAGTTTCTTACTATTGAAGTCTTTTTTTTTTTTTTTTTTTTTTTAAAGAAAAAGCCTTTACTCCAGGGATATGTCAGATCTATTACAAGGTATGATCTCTCTGGAGTCTCCAGCAAATGCTCCAGATGATCACTGAAGAGTCTCCACTCTTCTTGGCCAGAACTTGAACATCTCCCAGTCCTGTGTGAGCTCCGAAAACAGTTCTGTTTAAAACTTCCAGTTGTTCTTTGCTTAGTGTAGCCCTTCTCCAGTTTCTGGAGCTCTTTCTCCACGCAGTTTCCTCATCGCTGGTACTCTGTCCTACACATTCCAGCTGCCTCAGCCCCTGTGAACTCTGACCTCCAGGTCTTCACCCCAGGAACCTTCTTTTCTTTGCTTGGGTCCCTCTTCCCTGCTCCATGTTTTGGATATCTCATTTATTTCCTTCTCTCTAATATCATGGTCATAAGCTGCCTCTTGTCTAATTGCCTAAAATTAGTTGTTTCATATATATTTGTCCAGATTCTAGTTGTTCATGGTAGATGATTAACTCCAAATTCTGTTTCTCCCGCATTTCCACGAGCTTTACTTTTCTGTTTTCCAAACTTTCAGAAATCATTATAAGTCAATTTTTTTTTAATTTTTTTTATTCTTAAATTTTTTTTTATTCTTATGTTAATCCCCATACATTACATCATTAGTTTTAGATGAAGTGTTCCATGATTCATTGTTTGTGCATAACACCCAGTGCTCCATGCAGAACGTGCCCTCCTCAGTACCCACCACCAGGCTAACCCATCCTCCCACCCCCCTCCCCTCTAGAACCCTGTTTGTTTTTCAGAGTCCATCGTCTCTCATGGTTCGTCTACCCCTCCGATTTCCCCCCCTTCATTCTTCCCCTCCTGCTACCTTCTTCTTCTTCTTTTTTTTTTTTTCTTAACATATATTGCATTATTTGTTTCAGAGGTACAGATCTGAGATTCAACAGTCTTGCAAAATTCACAGCGCTTACCAGAGCACATACCCTCCCCAGTGTCTATCACCCAGTCACCCCATCCTTCCCACCCCACCCCCCACTCCAGCAACCCTCAGTTTGTTTCCTGAGATTAAGAATTCCTCATATCAGTGAGATCATATGATACATGTCTTTCTCTGTTTGACTTATTTCACTCAACATAATACCCTCCAGTTCCATCCATGTCGTTGCAAATGGCAAGATCTCATTCCTTTTGATGGCTGCATAATATTCCATTGTATATATATACCACATCTTCTTTATCCATTCATCTGTTGATGGACATCTTGGCTCTTTCCATAGTTTGGCTATTGTGGACATTGCTGCTATAAACATCGGGGTGCACGTACCCCTTCGGATCCCTACTTTTGTATCTTTGGGGTAAATACCCAGTAGTGCAATTGCTGGATCATATGGTAGCTCTATTTTCAACTTTTTGAGGAACCTCCATACAGTTTTCCAGAGTGGCTGCACCAGCTTGCATTCCCACCAACAGTGTAGGAGGGTTCCCCTTTCTCCGCATCCCCGCCAACATCTGTCATTTCCTGACTTGTTAATTTTAGCCATTCTGACAGGTGTGAGGTGGTATCTCATTGAGGTTTTGATTTGGATTTCCCTGATGCCGAGCGATATTGAGCACTTTTTCATGTGTCTGTTGGCCATTTGGATGTCTTCTTTGGAAAAATGTCTTTTCATGTCTTCTGCCCATTTCTTGATTGGATTCTTTGTTCTTTGGGTGTTGAGTTTGATGAGTTCTTTATAGATTTTGGATACTAGCCCTTTATCTGATATGTCATTTGCAAATATCTTCTCCCATTCTGTTGGTTGTCTTTTGGTTTTGTTGACTGTTTCCTTTGCTTTGCAAAAGCTTTTTATCTTGATGAAGTCCCAATAGTTCATTTTTGCCCTTGCCTCCCTTGCCTTTGGCGATGTTTCTAGGAAGAAGTTGCTTCGGCTGAGGTCAAAGAGGTTGCTGCCTGTGTTCTCCTTTAGGATTTTGATGGACTCCTGTCTCACATTGAGGTCTTTCAACCATTTGGAGTCTATTTTTGTGTGTGGTGTAAGGAAATGGTCCAGTTTCATTCTTCTGCATGTGGCTATCCAATTTTCCCAACACCATTTGTTGAAGAGACTGTCTTTGTTCCATTGGACATTCTTTCCTGCTTTGTCAAAGATGAGTTGACCATAGAGTTGAGGGTCCATTTCTGGGCTCTCTATTCTGTTCCATTGATCTATGTGTCTGTTTTTGTGCCAGTACCATGCTGTCTTGATGATGACAGCTTTGTAATAGAGCTGGAAGTCCGGAATTGTGATGCCGCCGGCTTTGCTTTTCTTTTTCAACATTCCTCTGGCTATGCGGGGTCTTTTCTGGTTCCACACAAATTTTAGGATTATTTGTTCCATTTCTTTGAAAAAAGTGGATGGTATTTTGATGGGGATTGCATTGAATGTGTAGATTGCTCTAGGTAGCATTGAGATCTTCACAATATTTGTTCTTCCAATCCATGAGCATGGAATGTTTTTCCATTTCTTTGTGTCTTCCTCAATTTCTTTCATGAGTATTTTATAGTTTTCTGAGTACAGATCCTTTGTCTCTTTGGTTAGATTTATTCCTAGGTATCTTATGGTTTTGGGTGCAATTGTAAATGGGATCGACTCCTTAATTTCCCTTTCTTCTGTCTTGTTGTTGGTGTATAGGAATGCCACTGACTTCTGTGCATTGATTTTATATCCTGCCACTTTACTGAATTCTTGTATGAGTTCTAGCAGTTTTGGGGTGGAGTCTTTTGGGTTTTCCACATAAAGTATCATATCATCTGCAAAGAGTGAGAGTTTGACTTCTTCCTTGCCAATTTGGATGCCTTTGATTTCTTTTTGTTGTCTGATTGCTGTGGCTAGGACTTCCAATACTATGTTGAATAGCAGTGGTGATAGTGGACATCCCTGCCGCGTTCCTGACCTTAGGGGGAAAGCTCTCAGTTTTTCCCCATTGAGAATGATATTCGCTGTAGGTTTTTCATAGATGGCTTTTATGATATTGAGGTATGTACCCTCTATGCCTATACTCTGAAGAGTTTTGATCAAGAAAGGATGCTGTACTTTGTCAAATGCTTTTTCTGCATCTATTGAGAGGATCATATGATTCTTGTTCTTTCTTTTGTTAATGTATTGTATCACATTGATTGATTTGCGGATGTTGAACCAACCTTGCAGCCCAGGGATAAATCCCACTTGGTCATGGTGAATAATCCTTTTAATGTACTGTTGGATCCTATTGGCTAGTATTTTGGTGAGAATTTTTGCATCCATGTTCATCAGGGATATTGGTCTGTAATTCTCCTTTTTGATGGGGTCTTTGTCTGGTTTTGGGATCAAGGTAATGCTGGCCTCATAAAATGAGTTGGGAAGTTTTCCTTCCATTTCTATTTTTGGAACAGTTTCAGAAGAATAGGTATTAATTCTTCTTGAAATGTTTGGTAGAATTCCCCTGGGAAGCCATCTGGCCCTGGGCTTTTGTTTTTTGGGAGATTTTTGATGACTGCTTCAATTTCCTTAGTGGTTATAGGTCTGTTCAGGTTTTCTATTTCATCCTGGTTCAGTTTTGGTAGTTGATACATCTCTAGAAATGCATCCATTTCTTCCAGGTTATCTAATTTGCTGGCATAGAGTTGCTCATAATATGTTCTTATAATTGTTTGTATTTCTTTGGTGTTGGTTGTGATCTCTCCTCTTTCATTCATGATTTTGTTGATTTGGGTCATTTCTCTTCTCTTTTTGATAAGTCTGGCCAGGGGTTTATCAATCTTGTTAATTCTTTCAAAGAACCAGCTCCTAGTTTCGTTGATCTGTTCTACTGTTCTTTTAGTTTCTATTTCATTGATTTCTGCTCTGATCTTGATTATTTCTCTTCTCCTGCTGGGTTTAGGCTTTATTTGCTGTTCTTTCTCTGGTTCCTTTAGGTGTAGGGTTAGGTTGTATACTTGAGACCTTTCTTGCTTCTTGAGAAAGGCTTGTACTGCTATATACTTTCCTCTTAGGACTGCCTTCGCTGCATCCCAAAGATTTTGAATAGTTGTGTTTTCATTTTCATTGGTTTCCATGTATTTTTTTAATTCTTCTTTAATTTCCTGGTTGACGCATTCGTTCTTCAGTAGGATGCTCTTTAGCCTCCATGTATTTGAGTTCTTTCTGACTTTTGTCTTGTGATTGAGCTCTAGTTTCAAAGCATTGTGGTCTGAAAATAGGCAGGGAATGATTCCAATCTTTTGGTACCGGTTGAGACCTGATTTATGACCTAGGATGTGATCTATTCTGGAGAATGTTCCATGGGCACTAGAGAAGAATGTGTATTCCGTTGCTTTGGGGTGGAATGTTCTGAATATGTCTGTAAAGTCCATTTGGTCCAGTGTGTCATTTAAAGTCTTTATTTCCTTGTTGATCTTTTGCTTAGATGATCTGTCCATTTCAGTGAGGGGGGTGTTAAAGTCCCCCACTATTATTGTATTGTTGTCGATGTGTTTCTTTGCTTTTGTTATTAATTGGCTTATATAATTGGCTGCTCCCATGTTAGGGGCATAGATATTTACAATTGTTAGATCTTCTTGTTGGATAGATCCTTTAAGTATGATATAGTGTCCTTCCTCATCTCTTATTACAGTCTTTGGTTTAAAATCTAATTTGTCTGATATAAGGATTGCCACCCCAGCTTTCTTTTGGTGTCTATTAGCATGGTAAATGGTTTTCCACCCCCTCATTTTCAATCTGGGGCTGTCTTTGGGTCGAAAATGAGTCTCTTGCAGACAGCATATCGATGGGTCTTGTTTTTTAATCCAGTCCGATAGCCTGTGTCTTTTGATTGGGGCATTGAGCCCATTTACATTCAGGGTAACTATTGAAAGATAGGAATTTAGTGCCATTGTATTGCCTGTAAGGTGACTGTTACCGTATATTGTCTGTGTTCCTTTCTGGTCTATGTTGCTTTTGGGGTCTCTCTTTGCTTAGAGGACTCCTTTCAAGATTTCCTGTAGGGCTGGTTTTGTGTTTGCAAATTCCTTTAGTTTTTGTTTGTCCTGGAAGCTTTTTATCTCTCCTTCAATTTTCAATGACAGCCTAGCTGGATATAGTATTCTTGGCTGCATATTTTTCTCGTTTAGTGCTCTGAATATATCCTGCCAGTCCTTTCTGGCCTGCCAGGTCTCTGTAGATAGGTCTGTTGCCAATCTAATGTTTCTACCCTTGTAGGTTACATATCTCTTCTCCCGAGCTGCTTTTAGGATTTTCTCTTTGTCTATGAGACTCGTAAGTTTTACTATTAGATGTCGGGGTGTTGACCTATTTTTATTGATTTTGAGAGGGGTTCTCTGTGCTTCCTGGATTTTCATGCCTGTTTCCTTCCCCAAATTAGGGAAGTTCTCTGCTATAATTTGCTCCATTATACCTTCTGCCCCTCTCTCTCTTTCTTCTTCTTCTGGGATCCCAATTATTCTAATGTTGTTTCGTCTTATGGTATCGCTTATCTCTCGAATTCTGCCCTCGTGATCCAGTAGTTGTTTATCTCTCTTTTTCTCAGCTTCTTTATTTTCCATCATTTCATCTTCTATATTACTGATTCTCTCTTTTGCCTCATTTATTCTAGCAGTTAGCGCCCCCATTTTTGATTGCACCTCATTAATAGCCTTTCTGATTTCTATTTGGTTGGATTTTAGTTCTTTTACTTCTCCAGAAAGGGTTTCTCTAATAACTTCCATATTTTTTTCAAGCCCAGCTAGTATCTTTAAAGTGATGATTCTGAACTCTAGATCTGACATTGTACTAATGTCCGTATTGAGTAGGTCCCTGGCAGTCGGTACTACCTCTTGTTCTTTTTGTTGAGGTGATTTTTTCCGTCTTGTCATTTTGTGCAGAGGAGAATAGATTAATGAGAGAACAAAATGCTAGCAGAGTAACAACGTCCCCAGAAAATATACTCTAAACAAATCAGAAAAGACCTGAAGCAGTGGGAAAAGAAAGGGAAAGAGAGAAAAAAGAAAAAGAAAAAAAAGAAAAAGATAAAGATAAAAACAAAAACAAACAAAACAAAACAACAACAACAAAAAAACCAGAATGTGATCAAATATGATCAGTGCCACACACTAGATTTGGGGTGTATTTTGGTCTTTTAGAAGAAAGTGCCTCCCAAAATTTTAAAGAAAGAAAAACTTATATATGTACAAAAATAAGGGTTGATATGATGAAGGGATGGAATATGACTGTAAAGATGGAAATTATAAAAAATTTTATAAAAGGAATTGATAAGAAGTTGTTTGAAAAAAGAAAGAAGAGGATTTAAAAAAAGAAAAAAAAAAGGGAGAGGATGTGATCAGGCAGGGGAACAGAAAACACCATATACTAGAGATTTAGGGTATATTTTGATCTGTTAGAAGAAACTATCTCAAAATTTTAAAGAGAGAATAACTTATATATATAAGCCAAAAATATGGGTAACTACTATGAAGGGATAGAATATGACTCTAAAAATGAAAAATAAAAATGTTTTTTTTTTTAAAAAAAAAGGGATTGATAAGATGTTGGTTGAAAAAGGGAAAAAGAAAAATTCAAAAAGAAAAAAAAAAGAAAAAAAGACAGTTCAAAAAAAATTAACTTTGAAAGACTACAGAATCATGGTAAAAAAGCCATGAATTCTATGTGCAGTAGTCCCCTAGAGCTGGAGTTCTGCCGTTCTCATTGATGGGTAAACTTGGTCTTGGCTGGCTGTTCTCGCTGATCTTCTGGGGAGGGGCCTGTTGCCGTGGTTTCCAAATGTCTTTGCCGGAGGCAGAATTGCCCCGCCCTTGCCCCCTCCCAGCTAAGTAATCTGCTGGGGTTTGCTCTCCGGGGCTTTTGTTCCCTGCGAGCTTTCCGTACAGCTTTGGAGGCGGAGAGTGAAAATGGCGGCCTCCCAATCTCCGCCCCAGAGGAGCCGAGAACTCGGGGCCCCGCTTCTCAGTGAGCCCCCAGAGAAAAGCCGTCAGTCACTCCCGTCTCCCCGGTCTCCGGCCGCACTCCGTGCTCACCCGGCCTGTGACCGCGCGTTTCTATCTCTGGCACCCGACCCCGGGTGGAGTCTCCAAACCCAGCAGATCCCTGCGGTGCACTCCCGTGCGGCTCCTCCTGGGGGAGGAAGGTGAGTCTCCCCGGATCTGCCGCTTGTTGGGTCCCTGCTGGAGGAGCAGTGGCCCGACTGTGCCGCGGATCACGGTTTATGGCAACCCCGAGCTGAGAGCCCGCGCCTGGGCTCCGCCTCTGCAGCCGGCTTCCCTGCTCCGATACCTGGGAGCTCTGCCGCACTCAGGCACCCCCGGTCTTTCTGTGACTCTGAGGGTCCTGAGACCACACTGTCCCGGAGGGTTCCACCCCCCGCTTAGCCACCAGAGTGACGTCCCTCAGCGGAGCAGACTTTTAAAAGTTCCGATTTTGTGCTCCGCGGCTCTATCACTTGCCAGAAGCGGCCGCCGGAGGCCCCTCCCCCGCCGTCTATCCTCCCGAATATCGCCTCGGATTCACTTCTCCGCACGTCCTACCTTCCAGAAAGTGGTCGCTTTTCTGATGAGAGAGTTGTTGCTCTTCTTTTCTTCGATCTCCTGTTGAGTTTGTAGGTGTTCAGAATGGTTTGATCCCTATCCAGCTGAATTCCTGAGACCAAACGAAATCCAGGTCTCCTACTCCTCCGCCATCTTGCCGATCCTCCCTATTGAAGTCTTTTGATGGCAAAAATTTAAACCACTTTGAGTATTTTAAATAAATGAGAAATCATTGAAAGAATATGGATTAGCCTACATAATCCAATAAACAAATAAAGAACCAGGCTCAGAAACAATAGTAGTTCTGGGTTTTCAAGTAGTGGGAGCTAACAGTTCATTTTTTGGATGGTTTGGCATCAATCTATCTTCTGCCCTTTTATCATTTCTTTAAAGTCAAAATCTTGAGAGGGAGACTAATTATCCTAGCTTGCCTCATCCTTCTGCACCTTCCTTGATTTTTATACTGGAGCTTGGATCCTAAGCATAATTTTATTAAATACAGTGTTTGAAACTTCCACTAAGACTATAAACAATGAGGAAGAAATAATTTATCTGAAGAGAATCTGATGCTATCAACAAAAGGATGGGAAATAAAAAAAAAAGAATGGGAAATTGATACGAAATGCCTCAAACTATAAATAACCTTTGTAATTATTAATAGACAAATGTTTTATTTCTCGTGTGATAGTATGATAATGGTGGATATTTCTTCCATCATTTCCTTCTACTTATTGGAGATAATTATTATAGAGTAAATGATCATTTTTTGTTATTTTTGAGAATAAAATAACCCAGCTTTATGAAAACTAGGGATAAACAATTGTATTAAAATGGCATTTTAAATTAATTTAATTATGGTACAAACTATCCTTTTTCCTCTTTTTAAAATTTATTTTTTGTTATGAAAGAGAATGTCCAGAAACATTGAGTACTAAAAATCTGCTCATGACATTGTTTTACCAAAATTCCTAATGGAGGATATTTTATTTTCTGATATATCCTTCACTTATTAATGATGAGGTGGATGAACCAATGCAATTAAAAAAAAAATCCCGGACAAAAACATCCATTCTCATTCTGAATTCATTGATTGGAGTGAATTCAGTGGTTACAATAGCACCACTGGCTAAGAATCAACCTCCCACAGTAGGGTGCTGTTCAGGTCTTCTCATTAGGTCACATAGGTCTCTTAGATATTGGCGCCATGTTTAAAGTCTCACACAAAATATCTATGTCACTTAAGTTACACAATGTAGCAGTGTTTGTTCCATGGGAACATAATCTTGAAAGAAGGGGAAAAGTAGAAAACGATCTGTTTGTATATGTGAGTACATTATTGGACTGTGCATGAGTTTGAGGGCATTGTAGCCCTTGTTAAAGAGGAATTCCTCCAGCGAAGCATCTGTCAATTCCCAGTTGCTCCTGGTGTTGAGGGTGTCTACTCATTTCACCATGTGTTGTGAGGTCAGGGTATCTTCATCTACTGTTGGCTCAGGTGGTTTGGACTGAGTTTGGTTGTTCTTCTCTTCCATCTAAGCTTTATTTCTCAGCCTCAGGATATGGGGAGTACTTGACCATTTCTATCTTCTCTCGGACTCTGTGTCTAGAATTAATTTAAGCATTGATTTGAGTTAGAATAATCAATACTCATGCTTCCTCCCATTAGTCTGATAAATTTTACATTTAGTAATAAGCATAGGACTATAGAGAATACACAATGTTTGTGTGAATTCTCTCCAAGCTTTAGTAACTTGCCTTTATTTTTAATACTATTAAATTAAAAAAAATTATAAGAAATATGTGCTTACTGAGCAGCCCTTAAAACTGATTCAAATAGAAAGAAAATAAAATGCTGTTCTAGAATAAGAGACTCCCAACCTGGAAATTAAATGAAATAAGGGATACAGAGTACCCAGTACAGGACAGAGTACTTAGTAGGCACTCAAAACATTTGTTCTCTTATAACCACTTAGGGTATATATTCCAAGGGTTAATAAATAAAGTGAATTCACTGATGTATTCATTAATTGTTGTCTTACAATATTATCACAAATTTAGCTGTTTCAAACAACACACATTTATTACCTAACATTTTCTGTGAATCATGAATCTAAGCACAGCATTGTTGGATCCTTTGCTGTAGGGACTCAAAAGGCTGCAGCTGAGATATTGGCCAGGCATATGGTCTTATCTAAGGCTCAGCAGAGGAAAAATTAACTTCCAAACTCACATGGTTATTGGCAGCATTCAGTTCCTTGAAGTTGTATAATTGAAGACATCAAAGGAATGTTTCTATATACCAAGGAATGTCAAAGAGAGCCACCACCTCCAGAAGCTAGGGGAGAGGTATGGAACAGGCTCTCCCTCACAGCTCTCAGAAAGAGCCATATGTGCCAACACCTTGGTTTTAGACTTCTAGGTTCCAGAACCATAACATGATATATTTCTGTTGCTTAAGGCACCCAGTTTGTGGCACCTTATTACATCGGCCCTAGTAAACTAATACAGGGTGTGATTTTGTAACTTGCCCAATAACCAAAGTGATTTCTAGATAGAGAAAGACTGTATGGAAGGTTTCCTGACGACAAGTTTAGTGGGGGTTTTCCAGTATGTAGTGCCCAGAGAATGCCACAATTTGTAACAGCATCCTTGTAACATCTTTAATTTTCTATTAGAGAACCAACAAATAGGTTGTTTAATGAAATTGTTTTTGTACTTTATGGGTTTTTCCTAAGTATTATATTATAAAAAGAAACCATTATTTTACTGATTAGTAGCCCATGACTTAAAGGAGTGTGTTTATAATGTTTAGTTCTCATTTTAAGTTGGACTAATGCTCTTATTCTCAGGGAGGACATAAATTTACTTCTAAATAAACCATGTTATAATGTAGTTAAAGTTCTAATTGTCAGTGAAGTCATTTTAGCTCAACATGGTGGTTTTTTTTTTTTTAAAGATTTTATTTATATGACAGAGAGAGACACAGCGAGAGAGGGAACACAAGCAGGGGGAGTGGAGGAGGGAGAAGCAGGCTTCCCGCGGAGCAGGGAGCCCCATGCGGGGCTCGATCCCAGGACCCCGGGATCATTACCTAAGCCGAAGGCAGACGCTTAACCATCTGAGCCACCCAGGCGCCCCACAACATGGTGGTTTGAGTGGAATTTAGAATATACCAGTGTCACCTAATCAGAGTTTCCTATGCAGGGTTTTTTCCCCGTGTTCTATTACAACATTTTTAATGCCACATGAAAGAAAGAAAGAAAAGAATAGAATAGAAAAGAAGAGTAGCATAGAAAAGAAAAGAAGAAAGAAGAGAAGAGGAGCAAGGCAGGCAATTTCTAATTTATTCACAGTCTTTTGATTTTTACAATGTGTCTTCTTAAGAATTCAGTGCACAATCAACGATTAAGTACCAAGATCCCCTGCAAAATCTACGTAACCCACGTGAAATAAAGCTAAATAAATAACATAATTTGAAGCCATCCACCTTGGTTCTTTGGCTTCAAATGTGGATTTAAAGTTCGGGGAAGGAATAATAGATGTGGAAAGGATAGAAGGATAAGATAAGGGGTTCAGAGCCATCTTTTGGTATAACCCAAGATTACATTCATTTTATTTTCTTCCACAGGTTTCAGGGATTCTTACACCTCCACTGACACTGTTCACTTCTTATCAGAGTTTGCCTTTCTACCTGGCCCACCGGGCAAAATTAAAACTTTTCCCTTCAGCCAGCTTTTGAAGCAAGTAAAGATCCACTTAAAAATTTTCTGCATTTTTCCTTCTGGAAACAATATAGAAGAAGAACATATTACAAGGATAATCCCTTTGCTTCTCATATACTTCTCTTTCTCTGAGATGATATAAAGAAACAAAAATGTGGAGATAGAAAAACTGACAGGTTATTAAGTGTTTCAAGTAATGAGTAAGATTATTTGCCTTCCAGAAGAAACTAGGGTTGAATAAATCTTTTGGGTATATAATTCATGTGTGGATGTTCTCTCATTTTTGCCATAATTTCTAAAAAAAAAGATATTTATACTTTAATTCTTCCTAACAAGCAAATGAACAAGCACATAAAACTCTACAAGGCACATGTGAAGAAAGAAAAAGCTACTGAACATTGTACAAGGGAGACTACGAAGGGATTGATTCTGCCCACCATAACGAAAAACTCTTGAATGATCTTTCTTACACACAGTATTCAGCTCTCTTTTCCTGGCCACTGGAACCTCTGCCCCATTTTCACTCTTTCCTCATGCAGTGAAGCCACTTACGCACAATAAAATAGCCCTATCCATGTCGTCTATCCTCGGTGCCAGCTGACTGGACTCTGAAGGCTCACCTCAAAAGACGGCTAAAGAAGTCACCCACGTAGACATGGTGGGTCTTCCTCTGGTGGCCAGAAATGAGAGGCATTCTTTTATCATCTGCTAATTAAAATACAATATTCTCAATGTCATTATAGATATTTTATGTTGAGTTTAATCATGATCACTAATGTAAAAAAAAAAAAGAAGAAGAAATTGAATGGTCTTGTGGGCTATTGGCCACAGGACTGAGAAGGTTAGTGAGGAGAATCCCCTAGAGTTGAAGAGCAGTACTGCCGGGTCCTTTTCCCTTCTTCAATATGCTTTATTGCCAGGGAAGCCACTGCTCTATGGTGAAGACTTGGGAGACTAGGAGAAGGGAGACCCGTGTCAACACAGTTCTACATGGTGAGGAGAATGAAGGGAAAGACAAGAAAAATGCCCAAGTTGAAGTATCTAAGAAAGAAGAGCAATTTCTATAATCAATGGACAGTGACCTCTTTGCATACACATGTACATGTGAGGAACAAATACATGCATAGTAAGTTGGGGACTGCCTAGCGTGTAGCATTTTCTAATAGGACTTTCTCTGATGCTAGAAAGTTCTATCTCTGTGCTGTCCAGTACAGTAGGTACTAGTCACATGTCTATTTTAGCATTTGAAATGCAGCTAATATGACTGAAGGGGTGAATTTTAAATCTTGTCTATTTTAATTAATTTAAATTTAAATAGGCAACATGGCTAGTAACTACTGTAATGTGTAGTATAGGTAACATTGCTTTTAGTCACCTTCTTTCTCATTTTTTAAAGATTTTTTATTTATTCATTTGACAGAAGGAGAGAGAGAAAGAAAGAGCATGAGCAGGGAGGGGGAAGGTCAGAGGCAGAGGGAGACGCAGGCTCCCCACTAATTGTGGAACCCAAGGCAGGGCTCGATCCCAGGACCCTGCGGTCATGACCTGAGCCAAAGGCAGACATTTAACTGACTGAGCCACCCAGGCACCCCACCTTCTTTCTCATTTTTACCAAATGCAATCTGTGCCTAATGCAGTGCAAATGATTGTGAATCATGAAAGAAGAAAAATCATTCCTGATAAAGTGCTTTCCTGGCACCAAAGACCCTGCTCTTTAGTGAAGGAATGGGAGACTGTGAGAGAGGGTCCTGCATCAGCAGAAAGTTCTACAGTGGTGAATCAGTGCACAGGGCATATATTTATGATGGATATTTGGTAAAATTATAATAAATGAATAATGAAAAAGAACATTTTGATTTTTATTAAAACAGAGAACAGATTTTGTTGTTCAGAAATTTGGGAGTGGTTTGACTGAGAAATAATAAATATATCAGTTTTTTTTAAACTTCTAGGTTTGGAATTTGTTACCCAGCAATAAGTAACTAGTACAGTTAGCCCCTGAACAGTGTGGGGGTTAGGAACCCTAATTCTTGTGAATCAAAAATCCACAAATGACTTTGACTTCCCTAAAACTTAACTACTAATAGCCTACTGTTGACCAGAAGCCTTACTGATAACATAAACAATTGATTACCACATATTTTGTATGTTATATATATTATATACTGTATTTTTACAATAAAGTAAGCTAAAGAAAAAAGTATTACCAAGGAAATCATAAGGAAGAGAAAATACACTTATAGTACTGTACTGTCCGTATTGAAAAAAATCTGCATATAAGTGGTCCTCCACAGTTCAAACCTGTGTTGTTCAAGGGTCAGCTGTACTTTTATGTTCAAATATTTCATCAGCTGTTTGGCTAACTCTGTCTCCATTCTCCCCTCCAACAGAGATCTCAGCACAGCGTGGCCTGGAAAATGCAGCATAGCCAGTTCACTTCGGAGGTATCATGGGAATTGTGAGAAATGAGAGCAAAGAAGATGACATTCAGAACTGGTTTTCTTCTGCTTGGAAGTTGAGCTGTGAAGTAAGGCAAAAAAAAAAAAAAGAAGTTTTATTTTTTATCTGTTCATGATAGGGTATGCTCCTACAAGGATATAATAATTATTCTGACCTTTTATCTACTTCAGAAACATTTGAATAATTTTATTTCATACGATTTGTTTACCACTTTGTCAATAGGAGCTGTAGTTTTTTAAGTTCAAAGACTTTTGAGAACAACTGTAGGTAAAGTTTTAAAAATGGATTTTGATATTGAGATTCTTGGAACCCTGAAGATACGGCAAAACTGTAGGTAAAATTTTTGCCATCCATCCAAAGTCAGTGAAAATGTAGTAGAAAATCAAATCTACCGGGAGTTAAGCACTGGGTTGTAGGTTCACTTTTGTACCTATCTCTGTGGCCTTAGACAAATACCATAAACTTCTATCTAGTATAAGGAGCTAACTAGAAGATATCTAAAATATCACCTTATTTTAAAGTTTTGATAGTTTCTTATTTGACATGTTTTGATGAAAACTATCTGGATTAACATTTTGGTTCTGTTGGCCGCATTTTAAAAAAGAATATAAAAAACACTGGATTGGGGCCCCTGGGTGACACAGTCTGTTAAGCATCAGACTCTTGATTCCGCCCAGGTCATGATCTCTACGCTGGGCATGGAGTCTGCCTGGGATTCTCTCCTTTTGCCCCTCCCCCCACCTCTGCTCTCTCTCCCTCTCTTTCTCCCCCCTACCCCTCCCCCCCAAAACAAACAAAAACAAAAAAAACAAAACACTGGATTAAAGCTGATGGAGAATTACCTTTCAACTTATTATTACAGTGAATTTCCGAAGATATTAAATGCTTCTTAAAAATTATCCTAGGACTGTGAATAGTGTCAGATGAGGGAATTTTTGTAGGAAGTCTTTTTTAAAAAGCCACAACAAAATCATGAATAAGAATTAAAAGTCAGGCATAAGATTAAGCTGGACTGACTTAGAAGCCAACTATTAAAATAAAGTCGTGGATCAATTGTCAAAAGAACATTACAAGTAAAACCTCAATGAGGTACAATAGGACAATTTCTATAAAGCTTTTAAATATGTATTATCTATGACCCAGAACATTGCTTGTTAGAATTATCCTACAGACATAACCATTACTGTAAATGTGGTATAAGAACTAATTTGACATCTATTTAAATTCCCAGTATTTCAGGCTAAAAACCACATTTAGCAGAGCCCTTCTGCAGCTAGAGTTCTAGGTAGAAATTACATCACTAATTTAGGCTGTTATCAGTGGCAAATAAGACCACAGGAACATGGGCTTCTCCAGCAACAGTGTTCCAGTATCCAGGCAGTAGTTTTGGGGGTGTGATGGGACAGAGGCAATGGCAGAATCACTCATCATTGTAGTATTTAGTCACCACCTGTATAGGTTGTTGCAGGAGATATTTTGGTAATGGGTATGACATCTTCCTGATCTTAATTTTTTGTTACCTAGTTTTCAGCTATGATGGTGAAGTTTTTAAATTCAAAATGCTCTAGTGGTGTTATTTGTTTTCCCTCATTCCTACTTGTGTCAGAGGTGGTCTTTTTTCTGGAAGGGCAGTTTTGTGCCATGTTTCCAATGGTTTTATAGGCATGTACATCCTTGTATTAAAATTGTTTCTGGGGACACCTGGGTGGCTCAGTCAGATAAGCATCTGACTCTTTATTTAGACTCAGGTCATGATCTCAGGGTCATGAGATTGAGCGCCACGATGGGCTCCACTCTCAGTGGGGACCCTGCTTCCCTTCCTCTCTTTCTGCCCCTCCCCCACATGATCTCTCTCTCAAATAAATAAATAAAATCTTAAAAAAAATTGTTTCTGGTCTTAGATTGCGGCTTTCAAAAAGCAGACCCTGAGGTAAGTATTCACACCCAAATTACTTATTAAGAAAATGCTACCAGAGAAAAAGTGAATGAGGAAACAAGACAGAGAAGGGGAGGTATCAAAAAAGGGAACTATCTCAGGCAAAGTCCTGCAGAGGATAGCTTTAGCCTGGTTCCTGGGGAAACTATGCAGTAAGTTACTCTCATCCCTTTCACCCAGCTAGAGCATAAGATGTGGGCTTTAAGAAAAATAAAACAAGATGTGGCCTTTCACAGTTCTCTACACCTGTCAATAATTGATTAATTGCTTTACCTGACAGGAAGGTTTTGGTCCTCTGGTAGTGGGCAAAGAGGATTCCACTATCCCATAGCAGTGCTCAGAGTAAACTATAGTTACTTGTCTTCAAGTGTATAATATACAAAATCAGGAACTAAGAATACAAAAGTGGAGAAAAGCAATGTGAAGGGATCGGAGATAATCTGCTACAGTCTACTCTTTATCCTCTAACACCTACTCAATCTTGTGATACTTAGCTTCACTCTACACAGTCATACATTATTGAAGATAGTCAGTGGTCACAGTTTGTGAAGAAAATGTACAAAAAGAGGATCACTAGGATAACCTACAGGTTTTTCTGCTGCAGAAGGTCCCACGGTCTTCCTCTTCCTTTTAGATTTCCCTTACATGTTGTTACCATTTGTACCGGTCTAGGTTTCTTGATGATTGGGGTGACCAATATCTATGTCAGAGAGAGGTCTAAGATGCCGGTTACCATATCCATGATTATAATAGCCTGTTTATAGGTAGAACTTGATATAAAAGCACCAAAAAATGCCCCAGTGATTACTGAGTTCCTAATGTACCCTCCCGTCTACCACTATGAAGAAGCAAATCTACCTCTTTGTGGCAATCAGAGTGAAATGCCTTGGCCAGCTTGGTAACTCTTTTCCTTAGCAACTCTTCCACCGGGACAAAAAGTCTAAAATAACCAAGTAACATCCATAGCTTTATGGTTAGGGGAGCTCTTGCTATCTCTTGGTGGAAGTATTTCTTCTCTGGGAAACAGACCTCTGAAACTATAGAAAATAAACAGGTAGGACAGATTTCTCAAGTGGGTCACGTCAAGGGACTGGGAGTGAAGCCTCTCCTTTGTTTGCAGACCCAGATATTCCGTTGAATACATGAAAATATAATGCTGCTTCATCATGGCATATGTCATGTGGTGACTTTTTGTACAGGGTCATTTCTAAAATGGCATCTTAGAAAATTACTGAGGAACAAAGTAGCTTTGGCTTATGTTGCTTGTATAGAAACTATAAGGGAGAAGCATTTAAAAGATTGCTTATTAATTTATTTTAAAATGGCTGTAATAAATCCATTACATGTAAACACAAATGGCATATTTTTATGGAATATAGCCATATTTCCCCAAAAAACAATTCTCTGAGAGTGTCTTGGTGACTCCCAGAAAGATCTTCCATGGGTCTGTGGGTGAGGCTTTAAGAACTCCTGTTCTAGGATCATTTTTCAAGAGTCCTTAACCATGAAGACTTCTATCAGACAGGCTTTTTAAAACCATCACCCACTCGAAAATGGGGTGTTTTCCTTTTAATTTTACTAATTTATTTCTTTGGTTTATAATATTATACCACTATGAAGGCATTCTGTTGATAAGGGGTTTCATAGCTTTAAAAAAGTGTGGGGGTGCCTGGGTGGTTCAGTCTGTTAAGCGACCAACTCTTGGTTTCTGCTCAGGTTATGAGCTCATGGGTCTGTGGGATGGAGCCTAGCCTTGGGCTCCACACCCAGCAGGGAGTCTTAAAACCCCCGCCCCCTCTGCCCTTCTCCCCACTCGTGCTCTCTGTCTCTCTCTCTCTCTCAAAAATAAATAAATCTTTAAAAAGTAAAAATTAAAAACTATGAAAAACTTTGGTATCGGCTAAACAATTCATTTATAATAACCCTTAGATTAATATAGAATTACAGAAATGTTGATCAAAATACAATAGTAGTACTATAAATATGCTTGCAAAAATTTTGTTCACTTTTTTTTAAGATTTTATTTTATTTATTTGAGAGAGAGAGAATGAGAGACAGAGAGCATGAGAGGGAGGAGGGTCAGAGGGAGAAGTAGACTCCCTGCCGAGCAGGGAGCCTGATGCGGGACTCGATCCTGGGACTCCAGGATCATGACCTGAGCCGAAGGCAGTTGCTTAACCAACTGAGCCACCCAGGCGCCCAATTTTGTTTACTTTTTAAGAGTATTAGTAAACTAAAAAATTAGTAAAAGTATGATAATGGAACATATACACTACAAAATGTTTAGAATTTAAATGTTCAGTTAACTGAAATCTTTAGTAATGATGTTACCAGTTGATTCTTTCAAATTTTTAAAGTGTATACACCAGAGTTTAAGACAACAAATAATTTCTTTTAAGGTATGATTTGAAGCAAAATATAACTCTTCGGATGAGTAAACATTTAACTCTTTTCATCTCCATAATATAGGGGGATTTCCTCAATGGAAAAACCGAGAACATTATTTGAGAGACAGAGAGCTGTAGCTTCTATATTTAGTTTCTTATTACTTCCAAAAATTCTCCCATAAAGACACCAAAAAAAGGTAAAACCATACAAAACAGTATTTTATTCATTCACCAAATATTTACTGATTACTTCTAATGCAGCACAGGGCATTCACTTTTGTGAGATAATTTAATAATAAATTATTAAAATTTGCAACTAAAAACAAGTCCATTTTAATATTTGAAGAAATTATGATTACCATAATCATGCTACTTAGCTGAAAATTGCAGCTGGGGTTCAACAGCATATGTTTTTCTTCTTGAGTTAACAAAACTGCCCAGGGGAAAGAAGGCAGTTGAAGAGTGTCATCTTCCACCATGTCTGCCCTCTTGGACACTGAGAAACCATCACTCTTGTGCAAAAATACTGTTTTTCGGTTAACCAGAATTCTGTCAAGCCACTCAGAGGATGGCTTATCATCTTGCCTTCACCGTAATTTCAAAGGATGTAACAGGTCACAAAACAGGGGCCAGACTGGCAGTGGATGTCACACCTTTGTTATAAGAATGAACTATCCACATTTAGCAGATAGAGTCCAGGACAAAATATTTTATAAAACAGGATCTGCTGTATGGTGCTAATATACACTCTTGAAAATGATATGGAACAAGAATTAGAAAAAAAAATTTTAATTAATTGCCATTCTCAGTATGATTCAAAAGGCTGTTTCCTCCTTCTAATTTATTGTATATAGATAACATAAAATATATATTCTCATTAAATCAAGGTGGTCAATAACATGGGATTAGGAGTAGAGAAAGCCTAAATGTTGAGCACTGTCTCAGGCATACAGGCACTACAGTTTTGACAAACTAATCTCTCTAAGTCTCAAAGTTCTTATGCCACCTACCCCATGGAGGTGGTAAAGTGATTGAAAGAGAGAATGCATGCAAAGCTCATAAGAGATCATGGCGCATTTTATACAATAAATGGTGGTTGCTATGGTTGTCAGTTGTGATGTCATTATTAAAGAATGAATTTACATTTACTCTCAATGCATTCATTTTTATCTTTATAAATCCCCAAGATATTATTGCATATAAACATACTCACAACACACATATACCGTGCAGATGGTATTTGAGTATTACAGTGAATACTAGACATGTTTTCCTTTATACACACTATCTTTCTCTGCTGACTTAACAAGATTTATTTCTTCCTGTATGCAGCCTGTATTTAATGTATACATGTATGATTCACAAAGAACATTGAGACATCATTGACATGTTTACATTCTTCTACTCTTGCTTTCATTTCTCAGCAATTAATCTTAACAGCTCTGGCAGTGAGGTTACTTCTTACTTCTACACACCCTTTATTTCTCTGCTACGCGTTTTTACTTAGAAGAAAATAAAATTAACTGGTAATACGAAAGTTACATTGAGAAAAGAGGAGTTTGAATGGAAGAGATATTTAAGATTTAGCAACAGAGCTAGATGCATCTACCCTCTTGGGAAACTTCTTCCAAAAAGTAGAAATATTCCATATTTTTAAAAATATGGAAGAGAAATTGTAGTATTATAATATTAACCTAAAAAAATAGTAAACAATCAAAAAGATTATTACATTTCCCCTGTACTTGCCTTAAATTATAAAATATATCAGATCTTCAGATAAGTGTTCTAACCATCAGAAGCCATCAGTCAGATTAAAGAAGGGAATAAACAGACAAAACTCAAAGTCAGGTTAATAGTAAGAAAGCAATTAAGCTTTAAAATAATTTATTGGGAGCATTCTATGTTACAACAACTGTTCTATGATTTCTGTCTCTGTGTCTCTATATGTATGTATATGTGTATTTGTACATATATGTATAGCTACATATTTGCATATAATCCTCACTACAACATCATAGGTAGGTACTTCTCTACCTTTAGAGAAACAGAAGTACAGAGAGTTTAAATAGTACACCTGAACCAAACAGTTTGTAATTGTTATAGGATGGATTTAAACCTGTTTCCAACTCCAGCACCTAGGTCTGAGGCACTGCTTGAATAACTATGTATTTTGGAGTACAGTCTATTATGTGAAAATATCCATAATGAATGAACATGATAAAATTCACATGAAAGATTACTAAGTAGGAATGCACTGATATGAGAGCATTAGTGGAAGTGAAAAATAGGAAACCTGGTAAAATTCCTCTTCATATTTGGCAATGTACCTTAGCCAAAACATAAAATACACGAGATTCTAATCCCAGGAATGGTGTTATTAGTATCTAAAACTATTCAACCATGTTTTATGAAAAGACGCTTTAGAATATTTTAACTGGTATTGTTATTAACCATGAATATTAAAACATATAATTGCTAGATAAAATGTTTTGATCTAATTGACAGGCTAGTTAACGAGCTAAATAATCTGTTTAATGAATACATTAAATTGAGTATCTGAATGTCAAATCTATAAAAAAATTTATTATATGAATCTTTTAAAATAAAACTCATATCTTTTGTGAATGTAAATGCATGATCTTAGTTTTGGTTTGACATGTTTTATGAATTTGGGGACTATTCTCATTTGTATAAAACTGACAAGTTTATTCTCAATAATTAATTCTAAAATAATTTCTGTTATTTTGTGTATGTTCTGTCCTGCAACTTGCCCATATTTTCCTTAAAAAGTAATATAAAAAAAAAAGGAATACCAGAAACATTAGTACCTAGATTAAATAAAATTTAGGGTTTACTGTTTAATGATTAAATGGATTAAAGACTACTGATTACTATGCAATTGATTAAAATCAATATGTACATCTTTTTCAGCAAAATTTTCCCCTTGCTAATGTTTTCAAAAATCAACCAAATCTGGGCGCCTGGGTGGCTCAGTCGTTAAGCGTCTGCCTTCGGCTCAGGTCATGATCCCAGGATCCTGGGATCGAGTCCCACATCTGGCTCCCTGCTCGGTGGGAAGCCTGCTTCTCCCTCTCCCACTCCCCCTGCTTGTGTTCCTGCTTTCACTATCTCTCTCTCTGTCAAATAAATAAATAAAAATCTTTAAAAAAAAAAATCAACCAAATCAATATGTGCTTTAGGTAGTTTTCAACATATGTGATTGCCCCTCCATCTTTTTTGTTATCTTCTGAACCAGTTTTTCAGTCTCTGAAAAAAAAAAATAGTATGAATAAACTTAGATCTTTAGGCAAAATTAAATTTTAATGACAGTGATACTGGAATTTTTCTAATTTGCTTTTACCTTTCAATGGGATTTTCACAAATCAACCCATTGTTAATCTCTTGAAAACCGGCCATTTCTTAAATTTATAGACTAAAATGGACATTTCTACCATGATAAGGAGATCTAGGAGCTTTGAAGACCCCTAGTCTCTAGGATGAAGGCGTTGAAGCTAAAGATTAAACAGTGGAGATTGAATTTTCTTTCCTTACAAATACATGCAGTTTCTGTATTTCCAGCATGCATTTGGTGGCACAAAAATAACATTGTTTAATGTCATAATATTACTTTCTTTCTTTATACTTATTTATGTTGATTTGTAAACACAGTCAAATGTGTTTCATACTTTGTGGCAAATTTATTTTCTAAAAATGTGCATGGTATTGCTCATCCCATGTGCTCTTTTTGCGTTTTTACTTTGGCATCCCTTCCATGGAGAGGTTGGGTCAAAGCCCCCTCTCCTTGAATCTGGGTGGGCTTGTGACTATACTGATGTGAGACTGTGTGACTTTTTGTATTAGGTCATAAAAAGTAATACAACTTCCACCGACTTCCTTAGTACTCTTATTGTTAGAGCCCAACCATCACGCTTTAGGGAAGTCTAAGTAGCTACGTGGAGAGGGCATGAGTAGGGGCCCATCCAGCAGTGAGCCTCAATCATAAGATATGTGGATGAGGAAGACTTCAGATCTAACAGCTCCCACCTGTTAAGTCACTTCCAGTCTTCCAGTCTTTTCAGCTGAAGCCCTGGATATGGACCAGATGGTGCTCCACTCAAATTGCTGACCCATAGTATCTTTGAGCGTTTTATTTTGTTTTATTTTATTTATTTTTTAAGAAGGCTCCACACCCAGCATGGAGGTCAATGCGGGGTTTGAACTCACAACCCTGAGATCAAGACCTGAGCTAAGATCAAGGGTCAGATGCTTAACTGACTGAGCTACTCAGGCACCCCATCTTTGAGCATTTTAAATGGTTATTTTTATGCCATTAAGATTAAAATTGTCCATTTCATAGATATAGCTTGAGCACATCTCAAATAATTGAATGATTTCTTTAGAATTATTCATCTTTCATGTACTTCTTAAAATATTTAAGGAAAACATTTACATCAAACCAGACCTTGTAACACAGATTGAATCTTCCTCTTTATCACTGTCTTGGAAGAATTCTTTCCAATCAATTTTTCAAAGGATAGTCATCATGACCAAATATATTGGAGGGAGAAATTAAAGTTTGCAAGTAATTACATAAGTTAACATTATGTAATAAATTTATATAACCAAATTTGGGCCAAGGTTAAGTCAAATATTTTTTTCTTATTTGTGATATCATAATATTTAAAGATCTAATAAGGGCATTTCAACTCTGCTTAGACTTTTATACGTAAATAACTGTACATTTTTCTTCACCTCTTGATAGGTGTGTGTAGAAGAATTATTATATATAGATTCTTTTTTACTTGATTATACATTTCTCCCAAAGCAAGACTACATGCTACTCAACACATTTCTTTTTTTTAATCCAATTAACCAACATATAATACATCATTAGTTTTTGATGTAATATTCAATGATTCATCAGCTGCGTACACTCAACACATTTCTAAGGCGCATCCACTTTTGTTTTTCTTTTTTTATATGAGTGGCTTCATAACATCTGACTCTTTTGGCAGGTAGAAGCCATGGTGTTTGCTTTCTGAAATAGAAGTCACCTGAGTTTAAGGTCTTCTTGTATCTTAGGCTATAAATACTGCTTACTATAATTGCTTTCTCAACTATTAACTTAACCTTGATTTTTGTCTCAATTTGTTCCTTCCATTAATCTCAACTGATAGTTTCTGACTGCTGGTTCTTTCTTGATCCCCAATTTATGACAGTTCTAATTCTGAAGCTTCTTCAATGCCAGGACCATTATTTGTTTCCTGCTTTGCTTGGAGTCTTTGGTCTTGGTGTCTTGCTATACAGCACTAACATAAATCAGACAGGAAGTCCAGTTAGGGATGAAGCAGGGAAATTAAACACCATTCTCATAAATATATTGCCTTAGTTAATAATTTTTTTAAAGGCAGTTTAAAAGCTACGTTTTTTCCCTCATACCACAGATTCCCAATCCATGTTATTATTTGTCTGGGCATGAGCACAAAAAGAGAATAAGAGACTCATGAGACAATGAAAATACATTAGCACAGCTACTTAACACAGTCCTGCATATGAAAGTGAAATTTGCCATTATTAGGGAGAGTCAGATGCCACACTGCAGCATTGTCATTCATTCCTACTGCCACATTAGCCTCTCTACCATCATCTTTCTGCTCTCCAGTGGCTGGCTGTTCTTTCCTAATTGAGATGGGACAAACACCTTCATGCAATAGATCACCGATGTTTAGAAATAGGAAGCTAGTATATTATGATAAAGCTGGCCTGAATGTAGCTTTGTGATGTTAGCTGGGTATAACTTCTGAGTCCTCCTCTGTAAAATAGACATATAGTTTCCTACTTCATAGGGTGTTTATGAGGATTAGATCATAAAAATTATATAAAATGCTCAGAGAAGTCCCTGGCATGTTGGTGAGTTCTCAATAATTTTTTTTGACTTCTATTATTTCAGGGAGGTAAAACACAGCACTTGGAAATATGACCCACTGGATTAATGGTTTTTCAATCTCTTTTCCCTACTAAGAGCACCATACCACACCCAGGAATATCTGGGGTCTGATAGCCTGTTTCATTGGCTCCATCTGTTGGAATCTAAACCCAGTTCCTGCTATGCTCGTAATGCATTGAGTCACTTCTTGCCTTTTTTCATCTGCACTGGCTTCTGAAACCACATGCTGTCTTCCAGTGAGCTTTGCCACTAAACCCCTGTCTTTTGGATTTGCACCCTCTTTCTAGCCAGGAACACAAAATATACCTTCCTTTTATAAGGTTGTGTTCATTGTAGACAACCAGGAAAATACAAGAAAGTTTGGAATATAAAATGTAAAGCATAGATACTTTTGGCATTTTTTTTTTCTCTCTTCTGGTCTTTTTTCCCTCACATATGTATATTTGAGCAATTTGCCTAAACTACTGTATATACTATTTTATATGACAATAGTATGTTCTGATATACTTTTTTGCCAGGAAGTAAGTAGTATATACAATTTCTCCTGACTTCCACACCTGTTAGCTTGCTTCTGTTATTCCGTCTGAGGTTAACACTCTGGCTTGACTTTAGCTTGGTCAATTTTCTGGCTTCCCCTTCCTTTGTTTCAAGTGCCCCTCACTCTTCCCATGCATTGAAAACGACAGCATCTTTTCAGATTTGAAACATGCCCAGTGTTGCTGCTCTTTCCAAAATTAATACAGACTCTGCCTCTGTTGCTCTAGTTCCTTATTGGATGTGAAGTGGATATTTGGAGTTTCAAATAATTATGGGCAAGCTGGAAAAAAAACCTCTTTAAGCAGCCACCTGTTTAGATGCTAAACTCTTTACCTGAGGACCTTGGATTAACATCAGGAGGTTCTTATGCAAAAGCTGATGGGGAGGGGTGAGAAAGAATCCCAAAGTTTACACCACGTTCTCCACTTAAGGTCAATGACTTAAGAAATTTCAAGACCTACCAGTCTAAATAATAGTTATTCCTAAGTGAACAAGATTAGAAGTAAAAGCTAGCAAAGTTTTTGTAGAGCACCAAAATATATGATAAAACTAATGTATCATAAAACACTAAATGTATCATTAATTTATAAAATATAGTGGGAATTAAGAATTCTGAGATTACATTAGATGTTCATATATTTTATTAAGAAGAAATGTTTCTCACAATTGAATTTGATTCAAATAATCAATTCACACACATATAGAACATATATAAAAATGAGTTAAATATGATGTACCTTTAAATAGCTTACAGAGTAGCATAGGATATAGGCAAATATATAACTTACTACTGTGGTAATACATGAGTTGGATGCATGAAGTGTTATACACAAGTAAACCAGAGTGTGATGAATGCACTTTTAAAAACAACAGATTTTGAAGTAACCACTGAATGTAGAGAACAATAATTATAATGTCTTATATAAATCAGCAAAGGTTAGAACTTTAAATATGGAGTACATGTTGGAAGAGAGGTAATGCAGTCATCTTTCTTCTAGAAGATTAATTTGTAATGTTTTTGTTTTAAGTACTCTAAAAGAATTAGGGTAAATTTAAATAAAAAT
Organism: Neomonachus schauinslandi; assembly: GCF_002201575.2. Lineage (NCBI taxonomy): Eukaryota > Metazoa > Chordata > Mammalia > Carnivora > Phocidae > Neomonachus > Neomonachus schauinslandi. The sequence goes on along the minus strand of NC_058404.1, from coordinate 118,577,636 downwards.
AAATAGAACATATGATTTCCAAACTATAAAGAGAAAAGATAGGAAAAGTAATCAAAGCACAGATGAAATTTGGTGAAACAAGAAGTTAGATGAAGTTGCCTAAACATTTTTTAATCTCCAGGTCAGTACTTTTAAATCTATGGATTGGCAGTACCAAAAGGAACTTTCCCACAGAAAAAGAGGAGAAATAGAAGTGGAAGTGAGAGGGTAAGGAACTGGATGGTCACTCAGAGTTACCAAGCTCTTAAACTGAAAATCAGCTTAGAGTAATCATTTGTTTATTCTTGCTAATAATATCCACCATGCCCCATTCATGACCCACTCACATTCTTTGAATGCTAAATGAATTTTTCTTCATTTTGTACTCTAAATGCATAAATTATTCTTGTTCCTTTTATACTCAGACAAGTAACTGTTAGAAAGATGAATTTCTATCAAATAATTTTCTGTACTCCGTACTGGAAATCTATTTTCCCTTTTCCTCTTTCTCCCTAACACCATACTTATGATTATCACCACTATCAATATTACTATGATTATTTTACAAGAATTTTATTAATAAAATGTTATTCAATTTATTGCACCCTTCTCTAACCACACTGTAGTGTAGCATTGTTTCTGTAAACAACCAGTTGGTGTGGGAATATCATTTCATTTTGACAATGTGTCAACTTTTCTACTCAAAAAGGATATTTATTTATCTAACATAAACCAATCAGAACCACCATCACCATAAAAAAATTGCCTTACATATTTATTGTGTTTTATAAGATGTGTGAAATGTTTTCAGGTTGTTATTTTGATTACTATAAAGTCTTATGAGATAATAACTATATAACTATATAATTTTTATTATTTCCTAACAGAGGAAACTGAATTTAGGAAAAAAAAAAAAAACCTAATTATGCCCAAAGTCACATAGCCAGTATAAAAACAGAATCTTCTAATTTCCAGTTAACATAGTAACTTAAAAAAAAAATGATTACAAGCTTTTTTTCTCTTCCTTATGCTCAGTACTCAATACCAATTTTCATTATCAAAGTTTCTTATTCCTTTTTTGTTCTTTGTTTTTTTTTTTTTTTTTAGATTTCTGGCCAACCCTTGACTTTAATTGTAAACTCACTGGGAGTGATACAAGATTAGAAGTAGGATTATTGTAAATGGAATTTTTAAAAGTTGCTTTTGTTCAGTCCTTAAGACTGTAACCTAAGCTTGAATTGCTGAATTTGTCTTATGTCACACTCTCTGAAGATTGTGAAACCATACTGCAAACTAAGTAAATCTATTGTGTTTAACAACTTCATCCAAATTCTACCTAGAGATATCTCAACCACAAGTGATGTATTGCTGCCATTTCTTGTGTTACATTTACTGTTTCCTTAGATCTGAGCCCAGTGTCAGGTGAATACGAAGCATTCAATAAATGCCCTGGTTTTTTGTTTTTAACGACCTGTGTTGGATTTCTTTTGCACTATACTGATCAAAAATACTATAGTGCTCACACAGTTGTTCATGGACTTCTCTCAAAACTTGGGTTCTGATGTGATGAAGCAAGTTTTTAGCACTTACTCATAGGATTATTCTTTCCAAAATAAAAACATGATCTATTTGAGGGTGGCCTTAAAATCAACATCCCAATATATCAGCCTTCATATAAAGAGTATTTACAAATAAGTAATGGCAATATTATAGATTTAAGTAATCTTTGCTTCTAGGCAGGCTTGTCTTTCTCATTCCTATTCCTAACTCTAAGACAGTTCAATTCAACCTACACTAATCATCTTCAAAACTGGAAGCATGATGTTGGTTCCTTCTCAATTGAAAGAGATGTTACAAAAATTAATGTAAAAATATAGGCATGAGTAAGACAAGTAGGATATAGACAGAAGAATGTTAGTTTAAATGTAAAGTGCATTGAGTTATCTTGTTCTATTTCTTTCATCTGTTATCTCCTAGGCATTGATAACCTCTTCCAAATCTCAATTAGTTTGTTGTAGGTTGTTGAGTGACCTAGAGCCATTTCCTTTCCTCTCCTTCCTTGTAGGCAATAAGATGCCTTTATGTACCATCTGATAGCATCTTGACTGCACTCATCTCCAGTTCCCTTGGTAATTTGTTTCACTCCAGTTGTTTCTGAGGGGATCTTCTGTGTGTGGGCTCTGACCATCTGCAATAAAGGTGACCAGCAGTTCATGATTCCAGAGAACACCTCTCTCCTAGTGTACATTTTAAAAGTCTTAAGGGAAATTCTGTTCCACTTTAAATCATATGTTGAGCACTGTGGTCAGGGTAATAAGTATTCTGATTGATCAAGCCTGGACACATGCCCAGTTTGCATCCAGAGTGTGTGTGTTGGGGGGTTGTGGAGAGCAGGGGGAGCCCTTCCAAACCATGTTGAATTAGTTCTTTACAGAAAAGGTGTGGTACCAGAAGAAAGGGAGAAAATGTTTCTAAGTAATGAAAAAATTAAATTTCAAAATCTCTCATTTCTGGTAATATAAGTAGAGAATGGAAGCCATAAGAAAATAGTATTGTAACAGAGATCAGACATTCTGCCACTTGCACACATCAGAGATCTGATTCAATTCTTCAAACTTCTCTGGGACAATTTATCCATCTGTGCAGAGACCCAAATAAGTCATGGTTGGTCCCTGAATGGAATATTCCATTTCATACCATTCCTTCACCCCAAACTCCAATGGTCACAATGTAAGTGAATTCTTTATTTGAACAGACTGGGGAATGTCAGATGGCATGCTCACTGGGAATACCCTATCCTGTCAACAGTGATGCAATAAATGTCTAATACATAGACAGTTAGGACTGGAATAAACCCTCCTGTGATTTGGGAAGTTTAGAGAATAAGTTTCTGCTACTTACTGTTAGAGCAGTTAAACTAACCTAAAGACTTCCTATCAAATCTGCAAATGAATGACTAGTGAGACACACTGGAGAAGCCAGAAGATTCAGTCTTGCAATCAGAGAAGAGAAGGCCAATAGTTAGTTATTTTTATAAAATCATCTAGCATTTGATAGGGTCTAAGTGTAAATTAGAAAGGTCTTGATTTCCTATAACTTGCCCCTAGTGATGCTCAAGAGGGCCTTTACTGACTGTCAGAGCCAGCAACCTTTTATTTACATCCTTTAAGAACACCTAACACAGGATAACCCATGCACGGACTTAAGCATTGGTATAGTAGAAACTCCATTATAAAAGGATAGATCTGTGTCTCACAGCATCCAGATAATAAACAGACAATCCTTTCTTGTCAGTGAGATAGGGAAACTGTTTTGTAAGTTATGCTTATAAGCAAAATAGGAGTGCTCGAGTACAGTGCTGAACACTCTATGGAAATTACCAAAAATTAATACATGATAATGTGTTTGAATTTAAAAGTAATATCCATTAGATTTCTGATTACAATTACTCTTTAGACAACACTGTTTTCCAAATCTCAATGAATTTCAGCCCTGATATAATAACATTCAAACTTCTAATTGGGGCTTTTTTTTTTTCTATGTGGATACTAACTATACTTCTATCTATAGCCATCCAAACCAGAAACATGTGCGTGATCTCCCTGATATCTACATCCAACAATACCATTCATTAATAATTTCAATGTGGCTTGCCCTAATATAACACTTATGCAGATTCTGATTCCTAAGAAAGATTCATAGGACCCAAAATGACAATGCTGATAAATCTCATTTATTTCAGAAAAAAGGTGAAATATAGACACAGCATTAAAGTAAGAATATACATCACAGCCAAAGCTGCCTCACAACAAAGTTTTTAGAAAGGCTAGGTGTAAGCTTCTGCCATCCTCCATCTATAAGGGACACCCCATGACAAATTTCTTTCTTGACTAAGAAACAAGCAACATATGAGTAGAACTCTTCAGAATAAGGGGACCCAATTCAGTCTCAGTTAGGGTTCTTTATATCCTACTGGTCATGCAGGCATATTCTGGATACATAATACAGGGGTCTTACCAATACCAGGGCAAATCACTAGTCTCATTGTTATCAAATGATGTTTAGAAGATGGTGCAAACTGCCCTGCAACTTCTAAGACATGGCTACCAAACAACACTACTAATCAATATGTTTCATGTGGATTGGATGTCAGTGCCAAGCAGGTATGTTTATAATTTTTACTGAAATAAAAATAAGTTCAAGCCTGCTGGAATTAACCCTCACAGCCCAAGAGTTCATCTCCTATCAAATAAAGTTTCAATTTCTTAGTATGTTATCAAGATCCACAGTATGTTAGCAATCTCAGAGTGTGAAAATAACTGTGTTCAACAAGAATGCTTGTCAACAGAGCCACATAGAAGAATAGAAAGGATAACTCTCCTGTTCAACAAGTCAGCCTCCTGTGGATCTGACTTGGATCTTGACTGGTATCTATTAGTTTCTTAACTCTCAGTCTTATAATCTGTGTTATGCCAACAGTGAATTGACTGCTGCTCTCTACGTATGCAATACCATTTCATAACTCTATGCCGAGTCTCTTCTAGTGTTTATCAAAATAAGGGGCAATGCATCTTGTGCTGTTTGTCACCAGGAAATATCTCTAGGGCAATGCCTGCTTCTCTGGTTAAGATCAAGTGCAGATTTTTAGGTTCTTGGAACAAAAGTCTTTTGTACCTTTTAACTATAATACTTTTTCTTAGAGAAATTGCTCCTGGTTAGATAATAACCTTTGAAATCGGCTGTACCTGATCTTGAAACACCAGGAAGTAACCATGCAACTCAAAACCACCCAACATCATCTGGATATGATTTCATCTTCCTAGATAGAAAGTCGAGCAAACCTGACAGCACCAAGTGATAATATAATGTTCAGAGTCAGCCTGAATAGGGCCTGGGATCACATTAAATTGCCCAAGATTATTGCTCACAATCCCAGCATGCCTGAACCTACTCACTGCCATTTCTCCTTCAACCAACTGTATGGCCTTAATGAAATGATCCCTAAAACAACTTATATAAGTATGAAAAAACAAGAACCTGCTTTGAGATGGTCTTGCATGATGTAATATCAATAGTCAGAAATGGAGAAAAAAAATTCTCCCTAAATGACCATTTTATTGTCCACTTTGCATGGAATAGACGGACAGAGATAAAGATCTTCCTATACATGAGTATAGATCTAAATGTCAAAAGTTGCATAGTTAGAAGATGGGGATATTTGTGACAAGGTCTGGTAAAGAGGTGTGTGGGAGAATCATTTGGAACAATCTCAGAGCGTGAAAATAACTGTGTTCAACAAGAATGCTTGTCAACAGAGCCACATAGAAGAATAGAAAGGATAACTCTCCTGTTCAACAAGTCAGCCTCCTGTGTTAAATATTGCCCATTGTTGCGTGGAATCTGTCTTCAACCTCTCCAATATTTGTTCCTTATGACAAGAATTAGAAGGATGAAATTTACAGTTTTCATAATCCTTAAAACTTAAGGTTGTGAATGAAAGTTTGATTCTGCCAGGGAGTTGCAGATTTGTGATATTTGAAAGACAGAAGTGAAGTAGAAGTTATTTTCCGGTAACTGTGGTATTGGCAAGCAACGTCTCACAAACAGGCGAATTTGCCGTGGTGAGGCTCCATGTTCCAATGTTTAGTCAACCACTTTGTGACTATTTGGCAGTTGTATTGGTTGAGCAGCGCTTCCAGAAGGCAGGACCAGTGGAAATAGCCCCAAAGCCAGCAGTGCTGTTAATGCCCCTGACTTTCTTTCCTCCATTTCTTTCAATGGTTTTATAAGCATCTATTTTCCTCTTTTAGATCCTTTTCTCCTTGAAATACCTAGAGTTGTTTTTTCTTTTTTTCCTGTTTGATTATTGACACATACATGTTCCTTCTCAACCATCTCAGGACTTGTTCAATATTGTTTCTATTGGGCAAGTAGCCAAAGTTTCAGGGATAAAGCCTAAATATATACTCAACATATGCCTCCTTCCCTTCACCGGGCTTCCTCCACTACTGAGTGCCAAAGCTCAGTGGCAACAACGCACCCTTAGATCCCAAACAGTTCCCTTATGCAGAGCAGGCAGCCACCTGGCAGCATTATATTCCTTTCTTTATGGATGGTCAGAAGTTATCCATACATGGGGGCAAAATTAATTTTTAATTTGATTTTCTTTCCTGCCCCTTATGATCTTCCTATAATCATCATACTATTTTCCCTGCTCCCTTACATCAAACACTAGAAAATCTTCATAAATTGGTCACTCAAATTATATTAACTTTTTTGTTGGTACTTGTATCACTATTTATTTGTTCACCTATTGTAATGTACTATTCACTCTTGTTCATATTTTCTGAAGGGTCGAGCTTTTCTGGGTTTGTGTGTATGGGAGACAGAAACAGAGACCGAGAAAGGCAGAAGTATGACGGGGATAAATCTTTGAAATAGAGTGAAAAAAAAATGCAGAGAATGTGGTCCCTTGCTTCAAATAACTTATGATCTAATAAGAACCATAAACACACATACACACACCTCAAAAAGAGGTCATCCCATTCAACAAATACTAAAAATATTGTAAGTAATTGGAGAAATTAAAAAAAGGAAACAAAATACAATAGAAAGAAGTTAATCTAATTTGGAAAATCCTTTTTTTTTTTTTGGAGATTTTCTCCCATTTAAAGAAAGTAGGGGAAAATTAGCATAGACACAAAATGCAAGGACATTGATCTCTGAAACCTGAACTCATTCCTAATATTCAAATTTTATCACACTTTTTGTATAAAAGAGAACCAAAGATAAAAGGGCAGTTTCAGTCAAAAACTTTATCATTCCAATTCGTTATGACTCTACTTACCTCAGTGACAATACAAATGAACCAAAAAATATAATCCATCTGCTTTGATATTATTTTCTTATACTAGTTATTTTAATAGAGTATAATTATAGTAATCAAAATCCAAAATGAAATTAGAGTGGTTTAAAATTTCTTTGGATATAGGGATTTATATAATCTTGACAATCAGGATATACAACATTGTTCCTAATTGCTAGTGCTATAATTAGTGCTATTAAAAAAAAGAAGAAGAAAGAGGTTGATAGTGCCTTAGCACACCTTGCTAAATTCAGTTGTTATTCTATGGTTCAATTTTGCTCTATAATTTTTATTAATTTAACTCTTTATCTCTATGATGATAAAAATAATCTTTTAAAAAAAATCTATAAAATATTTGGTAGGAATTAAATAAACTTAACACCATTATCTTGGAGGAGAAGAAATACTTTCATAAAAACTTTTTTTATCAAGTATTATATATTAACACCTTCTTAAAACTAGGTAGAATGGCAAACAAATTGTCTTCCAGGTATAGTGTGACAATACTGCTCTCCTGCACTTTGGTAAGCCAGAGAATGCCCTGAATCGTTTTAAGCAATGCAGTGTTAAGAAGAGTTTTTTTTTATTATTTTAAGAGAAAATGATACATATTCAAGGGAAGTATAGTTTGGGTCAAGTTTCTTTCTTTTTTTTTTCTTTCTTTCTTTCTTTTTTTCTTTCTTCCTTCCTTTCTTTCTTCTTTTCTTTCTTTCTTTTTCTTTCTTCTTTCTTTCTTTCTTTCTTTCTTTCTTTCTTTCTTTCTTTCTTTCTTTCTTTCTTTCTTTCTTTCCTTCTTTTCTTTCTTTCTTTCTTTTCCTTTCTTTCTTTCTTTCTTCTTCTTTCCTTCCTTCCTTTCTTTTTTTTTTCTTTGAGTTTTAGAGAGAAAGAGTGCAAGCAAAGGGGTGGGGCAGAGGGAGAGAAGGAATCTTAAGCAGGCTCAACGCTCAGTGCAGGGCCTGATGCAGGAACTGATATCACGACCCTGAGATCATGACCTGAGCTGAAATCTAGAATTGGATGCTTAACCCACTGAGTCATCAATGTGCCCCTAAATTCTTTTAAAAAGGAGGAGAAAAAAGTCCTTCTTATGAAATGCTTCATGCATGTCACATTAAATGCCCAGACATCCATTATTTTCTGTACTAAAACTATACCCAGAGCTGGAGTCCAAAGACATGATCCCTTCTCCTTTTGTTGAGGAGATATATTAGTAAAAGTTGAACCTTATTGGGTGAACTGAAGTTTGATTTAGGACATTTTAAATTTGGTGACAGTTACACCCAACAATTCTTGTAGCAATTTTTCAGGGTTTTCAAGGTCATCTATTTTGTCTTTTTCTTTCCTACCAAACTTTTCTATAACTTCCCAACTCTAGTTTTTTAGCATAAACTATCTCCTTGAAGAATTTTTTGTCATCAATAATTTGAAATTTAGTTTATTTAAATCCATTTTCCCATTTTATTTCCCATAAGGGCCAATCACCAATTCTTGACTGTCTTGGAATGCTCTCCACTTTGTTTCCCTACACTCCCACTGAACATGTGTCAGTAAGCCCTTTTGGTGTGTCTCTGCCTTCCCTCTTCTATCGCTCCTCTGATATTCAAATGCTCTTTTTTTTCCAAGTCTAGTCCAAGTCTTCTCTCCTGACAGAAAACTTCCTCAATTACATTAATCCATTCAAGTTTTCCAAAATCTTGAATTCTTAGTGTCAGTTTCCAACAAGTTCCCAAAATTATGTAATCTGTTTATTGTTTTTCTAATTATTTTTATGCATTATCCTCGAATTACTAAATTATTATAAGCTTCTTAAAGACACAGTTCATCCTATATTTTTTTTATATGTTTACACTTACCAAGCAGCACATGTAATAAAGGTGATCATCGAATATTTTATTATTATGACAGTGATGACTCAATCTTTACCACAGATTTTATGGGATAATAAAATACCATAATGTTGCTCAAAACTATTTGAGTTGTAGTGCTTGACTGATAAATATTTTATAAATATTTAATTATTTCAGACTAAATATCTTTCATTTGCAAAATGTCAATTCATGATTGGCAAAAATAAAACTACATTTTATATGAAAATTTGAGGACCCTCTCATTAGAAAATTTCATTAAAATGATAGAATGTTAGAGGTAGACTGAACATTAAGAAGGTATTCATTACCTTTTTGTTTATACCTGAAATCTTGATAGGTTTCTGATGTTCTCATTTATAATCTTATTTTTGAAATATCAGTTTAAAACTGTACAATATTTTTAGTATTCCAAAATGTATGTTTGTAAAACTATGGGTGATTATAGCACTGTTGAAATCTCTAAAAAAAAAAAAAAACAGATCAAAGAGCAACTGAATGACAAATTCAGAAAGAGCTCAGAAGCTATTGCTATGTATTTATTTTGCCATTCACTTGTTCATTCTTTCATTAATTCAACAAATATTATATGTGCCAGATGCTTGGTATATAATAAAGGGAAAAAACTTCTTTCTATGAATTTTACTACCTAGTGAAGAGCCTGTTTTTTAATGATATATTCACTGAAATTAATGTTAAATTAAAACCCTGATAACTTCATAGGATTATTTTGAAAATTAAAATAATTTGTTCATGAAAAGTTAAGTGTCTGGCATATAATAAGCACCAAACAAATAGCTCAAGAATAAAGTCTTCTGACTTAATATTGAGGGTTTTACCTATGAGATAGTACTTTTGTCAGGAGAGATATCCCTGAGATCAGTGTTCATGAGCTGAAACTTTAGGGGTAAGCAAGCGTTAACCAGGGATTGAGTGGGTAAGTGTCTTCTGGAGGTAAGGATGAACAAGTACCCCTTTCACTAAAGGAGAAAAGGCTAACTACTGTGGAATAAATTAAGTTTAAACTTTCCTGGGCAGAAAGAAAGGAATGAAGGGGAGCCAATAGGAAGATAAAAGAGAAAAAGGAATGTCAAATTATGGAGGGTTTTGTTGATTTTGCTAAAAAGTTTTGATGTTAAGAATGTCAGAAAGGCTAGATGGGCTTGAAAAAAGCATGGACGTTATTATAGAAACCTTTTCTGGAGAAATAAAACAACTAAAATCCAACCAAGTCAAAATCAAAAAGGCTATTAATGAAGTGAAATAAAAAATGGAGGCTCTAACTGCTAGGATAAATGAGGCAGAAGAGAGAATTAGTGATATAGAAGACCAAATGATGGAAAATAAAGAAGCTGAGAAAAAGAGAGATAAACAATTACTGGATCACAAGGGCAGAATTTGAGAGATAAGTGATACCATAAGATGAAACAATATTAGAATAATTGGGATCCCAGGAGAAGAAGAAAGAGAGAGAGGGGCAGAAGGTATATTGGAGCAAATTATAGCAGAGAACTTCCCTAATTTGGGGAAGGAAACAGGCATGAAAATCCAGGAGGCACAGAGAACCCCTCTCAAAATCAATAAAAATAGGTCAACACCCCAACATCTAATAGTAAAACTTAGGAGTCTCAGAGACAAAGAGAAAATCCTGAAAGCAGCTCGGGAGAAGAGATCTGTAACTTATAATGGTAGAAACATTAGATTGGCAACAGACCTATCCACAGAGACTTGGCAGGCCAGAAAGGACTGGCATGATCTATTCAGAGCACTAAATGAGAAAAATATGCAGCCAAGAATACTATATCCAGCTAGGCTGTCATTGAAAATAGAAGGAGAAATAAAAAGCATCCAGGACAAACAAAAACTAAAGGAATTTGCAAACACAAAGCCAGCCCTACAGGAAATATTGAAAGGGGTCCTCTAAGCAAAGAGAGACCTAAAAGCAACATAGACCAGAAAGGAACACAGACAATACACAGTAACAGTCACCTTACAGGCAATACAATGGTACTAAATTCATATCTTTCAATAGTTACCCTGAATGTAACTGGGCTAAATGCCCCAATCAAAAGACACAGGGTTGGATAAAAAAACAAGACCCATTGATATGCTGTCTGCAAGAGACTCATTTTAGACCCAAAGACACCCCCAGATGGAAAGTGAAGGGGTGAAAAACCATTTGCCATGCTAATGGACATCAAAAGAAAGGTGGGGTGGCAATCCTTATATCAGACAAATTAGATTTTAAACCAAACACTGTAATAAGAGATGAGCAAGGACACTATATCCTATTTAAAGGGTCTATCCAACAAGAAGATCTAGCAATTGTAAATATCTATGCCCCTAACATGGCAGCAGCCAATTATATAAGGCAATTAATAACAAAAGCAAAGAAACACATTGACAACAATACAATAATAGTAGGGGACTTTAACACGCCTTTCACTCAAATGGATAGATCATCTAAGCAAAAGATCAACAAGGAAATAAAGGCTTAAATTACACACTGGAACAAATGGGCTTCACAGATACATTCAGAACATTCCATCCCAAAGCAACAGAATACACATTCTTCTCTAGTGCCCATGGAACATTCTCCAGAATAGATCACATCCTAGGTCACAAATCAGGTCTCAACCAGTACCAAAAGATTGGGATCATTCCCTGCCTATTTTCAGACCACAATGCTTTGAAACTAGAACTCAATCACAAGAGGAAAGTCGGAAAGAACTCAAATACATGGAGGCTAAAGAGCATCCTACTAAAGAATGAATGGGTCAACCAGGAAATTAAAGAAGAATTAAAAAAATTCATGGAAACAAATGAAAATGAAAACACAGCTGTTCAAAATCTTTGGGATACAGCAAAGGCAGTCTTAAGAGGAAAGTATATAGCAATACAAGCCTTTCTCAGGAAATAAGAAAGGTCTCAAATACACAACCTAACGCTAAAGGAGCTGGAGAAAGGAGCTGGAGAAAGAACAGCAAATAAAGCCTGAACCCAGCAGGAGAAGAGAAATAATAAAGATCAGAGCAGAAATCAATGAAATAGAAACCAAAAGAACAGTAGAACAGATCAATGAAACCAGGAGCTGGTTCTTTGAAAGAATTAACAAGATTGATAAACACCTGACTGGACTTATCAAAAAGAAAAGAGAAATGACCCAAATCAACAAAATCATAAATGAGAGGAGAGATCACAACCAACACCAAAGAAATACAAACAATTATAAGAACATATTATGAGCAACTATATGCCAGCAAATTAGATAACCTGGAAGAAATGGATGCATTCCTAGAGATGTATGAGCTACCAAAACTGAAGCAAGAAGAAATAGAAAACCTGAGTAGACCTAGAATCACTAAGGAAATTGAAGCAGTCATCAAAAATCTCCCAACAAACAAAAGCCCAGGGCCAGATGGCTTCCCAGGGGAATTCTACCAAACAATTCAAGAAGAATTAATACCTATTCTTCTGAAGCTGTTCCAAAAATAGAAATGGAAGGAAAACTTCCAAATTCGTTTTATGAGGCCACCATTACCTTGATCCCCAAACCAGACAAAGACCCCATCAAAAAGGAGAATTACAGACCAATATCCTTGATGAACATGGATGCAAAATTTCTCACCAAAATACTAGCCAATAGGATCCAACAGTACATTAAAAGGATTATTCACCACGACCAAGTGGGATTTATCCCTGGGCTGCAAAGTTGGTTCAACATCTGCAAACCAATCAATGTGATACAATACATTAATAAAAGAAAGAACAAGAACCATATGATCCTCTCAAAAGATGCAGAAAAAGCATTTGACAAAGTACAGCATCCTTTCTTGATCAAAACTCTTCAGAGTATAGGGATAGAGGGTATATACCTCAATATCATAAAAGCCATCTATGAAAAACCCACAGCGAATATCATTCTCAATGGGGAAAAACTGAGAGCTTCCCCCTGAGGTCAGGAACATGGCAGGGATGTCCACTATCACCACTCTTATTCAACATAGTATTAGAAGTCCTAGCCACAGCAATCAGACAACAAAAAGAAATCAAAGGCAGCCAAATCATCAAAGAAGAAATCAAACTCTCACTCTTTGCAGATGATATGATACTTTATGTGGAAAACCCAAACGACTCCACCCCAAAAGTGCTAGAACTCATACAGGAATTCAGTAAAGTGGCAGGATATAAAATCAATGCACAGAAATCAGTGGCATTCCTATACACCAACAACAAGACAGAAGAAAGAGAAATTAAGGAGTCAATCCCATTTACAATTGCACCCAAAGGTGTAGGAATAAATCTAAGCAAAGAGGCAAAGAATCTGTACTCAGAAAACTATAAAATACTCATGAAAGAAATTGAGGAAGACACAAAGAAATGGAAAAACGTTCCATGCTCATGGATTGGAAGAACAAATATTGTGAAGATGTCAATGCTACCTAGAGCAATCTACACATTTAATGCAATCCCTATCAAAGTACCATCCACTTTTTTCAAAGAAATGGAATAAATAATCCTAAAATTTGTATGGAACCAGAAAAGACCCCGAATAGTTAGAGGAATGTTGAAAAAGAAAAGCAAAGCCAGTGGCATCACAATTCCAGATTTCAAGCTCTATTACAAAACTGTAATCATCAAGACAGTATGGTACTGACACAAAAACAGATACATAGATCAATGGAACAGAACAGAGAGCCCAGAAATGGACCCTCAACTCTATGGTCAACTAATCTTCAGCAAAGTGGAAAAGAACATCTAATGGAAAAAAGACAGTCTCTTCAACAAATGGTGTTGGGAAAATTGGACAGCCACATGCAGAAGAATGAAACTGGACCATTTCCTTACACCACACACAAAAATAGACTCCAAATGGTTGAAAGACCTCAATGTGAGACAGGAATCCATCAAAATCCTAAAGGAGAACATAGGCAGCAACCTCTTCGCCCTCAGCCACAGCAACTTCTTCCTAGAAACATCGCCAAAGGCAAGGGAAGCAAGGGCAAAAATGAACTATTGGGACTTCATCAAGATAAAAAGCTTTTGCAAAAGAAACAGTCAACAAAACCAAAAGACAACCGACAGAATGGGAGAAGATATTTGCAAATGACATATCAGATAAAGGGCTAGTATCCAAAATCTATAAAGAACTTAAACTCAACACCCAAAGAACAAATGATCCAATCAAGAAATGGGCAGAAGACACGAACAGACATTTTTCCAAAGAAGACATCCAAATGGCCAACAGACACATGAAAAAGTGCTCAACATCACTCGGCATCAGGGAAATCCAAATCAAAACCTCAATGAGATATCACCTCACACCAGTCAGAATGGCTAAAATTAACAAGTCAGGAAATGACAGATGTTGGCAAGGATGTGGAAAAAGGGGAATCCTCCTACACTATTAGTGGGAATGCAAGCTGGTGCAGCCACTCTGGAAAACAGTATGGAGGTTCCTCAAAAAGTGGAAATTAGAGCTACCGTACAACCCAGCAATTGCACTACTGTGTATTTACCCCAAAGATACAAAAGTAGGGATCCGAAGGGGTACGTGCACCCCGATGTTTATAGCAGCAATGTCCACAATAGCCAAACTGTGGAAAGAGCCAAGATGTCCATCGACAGATGAATGGATAAAGAAGAAGTGGTATATATATACAATGGAATATTACACAGCCATCAAAAGGAATGAAATCTTGCCATTTGCAATGACCTGGACGGAACTGGAGGGTGTTATGCTGAGTGAAATAGGTCAATCAGAGAAAGACATGTATCATATGACCTCACTGATGTGAGGATTCTTAATCTAGGAAACAAACTGAGGGTTACTGGAGTCGTGTGGGGTGGGAGGGATGGGGCGGCTGGGTGATAGATATTGGGGAGGGTATGTGCTATGGTGAGTGCTGTGAATTGTGCAAGACTGTTGAATCACGTATCTGTACCTCTGAAGCAAATAATACATCATATGTTAAAAAAAAAAAAAGAAGAAGATAGCAGGAGGGGAAGAATGAAGGGGGGGAAATCGGAGGGGGAGACAAACCATGAGAGACTATGGACTCTGAGAAACAAACTGAGGGTTTCTAGAGGGGAGAGGGGTGGGAGGATGGGTTAGCCTGGTGATGGGTATTAAAGAGGGCACGTATTGAATGGAGCACTGGGTGTTATATGCAAACAATGAATCATGGAACACTACATCAAAAACTAATGATGTAATGTATGGTGATTAACATAACATAATAATAATAAAAAAAGAATGTCAGAAAGGCATTTAAATGTGTGTATATACATACATGCTTAAAACACGATCATCTTTGTATTTCAAATGAATTCTCTGCAAGAAAAGAGAGGAGTAGATTAGTTGGAAGAATTTTCAGTAAGTAAAGTATTTTGTAGATAAAGATGGTTAAGAGGAGTGAATAAGCTTTACAAAATATTTATGAAGTAAATTTTATGGCTCTACATGAAGTTAATTAAAAAACATAAAATTGGACAACTAGGTTCATAAAGTGTTGGAAGAATATGCCATATGAAGAATTTGCCTTCTTCATTGAATATCAAGTGTCCCATTTTCTCAAAGAAACCTGGCCTGACCACCCACTTCCATGGTGACTATTTCCTTCTCTAAATCACTACATTACCATTATTCATATATGGTACTTAGCAGATGATACAAAAACACATTAAATGATCAACAATCATGTATCAACTAATTGAATAAATGAAGTCATCACTTGTAAAATACTCAGCCTCTCCCCTGTATTATTTATGACTTAATCAAAAAACATAGTGCAGTAATCACACATGCCATGTAACTACAAAAAATGAGTGGAAATGGTAACATGGAAGAATTTTGCAGCTGTCGAAAGTTTCCTCTAGTGTCAGATTTTAACCCATATTTCTAATGACTAAGTCTTCTAGTTCCTTTAGACAAGTGATGCTAAACTATATGACCATATTTTGAAAGATTATTGTTGAGCCAATAAGTCTTTTTTTAATTTTTTTTTTTAGAGATAGAGTGTACACGTGAGTGGTGGTGGGGAGGGGCAGTGGGAGAGGGAGAGAGAGAATCCTAAGCAGACTCCATGCCCAGCATAGAGCTTGAGGCAGGGCTTGATCTCACCACCCTGAGATCATAACCTGAACCAAGACCAAGAGTCCTGCGCTTAACCAGCTGAGCCACCCAGGTGCCCTGGGTCAAGAATTCTAAACAAAAAATAAATTGAGTTTGAACACTGAAGTTTTTTCTGGCACATTTCATCTTCATGATCTGGAAACTCTTTTTTAAACATATGTGATTTTTTTCTATAACATTATAGTACATAAAGTACTGCATTTCTTATCAAAAGCATAATGTAAACACTAATTTCTATTAAAATGGCATATTTGTATAGCTTAAAATTACTTTGCTCAGCAAAATCACAACCAAAAATCATAGTTCTATGATTAAAAAATAGGGCTTAGGTGCAAGCAAGCCACTTTCGTCCTAAGAAATTTTGTAACCGGAACACTAAAATCAATAAAAATAATCCTAAGAAAAAGGTTTGCTTTGTTAAAAAAACACACAAACAAACTAAAAATACCTTTCAAATTTTCAATAAGTAAATATTATGAAGATGTTTGCCATTTTTAAAAGATAATGGTAGGCTATGTGAAAAAGAGTTATGGCTTTCCCTTAACAGTTTTAATACAGGGCCTATGGCCAAACAGAATGACAAAGATGGATACGCCATGTTGCATTCTTCCAGGCCATACTTCATTCAGCTGAGTTAATGGACTTATGTTTAGCTCTAATCAGTCTGTGGTACAAAACCTGACATGGAGAAAACCAATGTTACTTCCATATTACACTGGTATCATTTCCCTGTGTATCAATTAACTCTGAGCTACTTCATATTATAGAAACATCCTTTACCATAATAGACTACATTCAAGTTTACCACATTTACCAAGATTACCACATTTACCAAGAAAGTCATTGTAATTTAATTTTATGAGTCCCTTTCTTTTTCTCTTGTCCAAGAATTCCAGGGCTTACACATTTGCCAATAACAAAAGACATTCATAGACAATTTATGATGGCTTGGCTATTGTGCATTTTTTTCTCAGTTGGTGGCGTTCTTTTGGGTGCACAGCTCAGCCTACAGCTCCATTTTTCCCATGCCTTGGCCATTGGAACCACCTACTAGACTGTCAAGACCAAGATGGTTAGTGCCCATCATTAGTAGGCACCCAAATCAAGTCCACCACTGAGATCCTTCCGTCACAGAGCTATTGAGGAACTTAGTGCTCAGCCCTAATTGGTATCTAAATCCACTTCACTTGGAGATAAGTTTTCATAGGCTCAGTCCTCAATACAATGGATGTCATTATTTCTCATTCTTCCTTCCCTGGTTGAAAGGACCAAAATTATCTGGGGTCAAAACTCTCCTTCAAATCTTTTCTGGCTCTGCTACTCTATCATAACTCCTTCTTTGAATGCTTAGACTTTTAAAAAGAGAGTCCAGCTTAGTATTTGTAGTCAGGACTATCTACTTTTACTTGCTAGTATCTCTTTTGGGCTGTATAATGAAAAAATAAAGTGGACATGAGGAAGGCAGGAAGTTTTACATAAAAAGAATATAGAATAGATGATTCAGGCATGATCATAAACTCCTAGTTATAGGATGACAAGAATTTGGCAAAAGGACAAAGTTGAAATGTTGACATGAAGGACCAGCAGCAATTCATGACACAGAGGAAGGACAAATAAATATGGACAATCTGGTACACTGTAATGTAAAATTTAACCATTAAGTAAATGTAATTTATTTTAAGTTTGAATCTAATTCTTAGATTCCGAAAGCTATGATTTTGAACATAATAATTTAAATGCCAGGGCTCAGTTTCATCTGTTCGTTTCTGTTTTTGTTTTTATTAAGACACATTTTAGAGCAGTTTTAGATTCACAGCAAAATTGAGGGAAGGTATAGAGATTTTCCATATGCCCCTACAAAACTTTGCTCATTACTGACGTCCTCCATCACAGTGGAACATTTGTTACAATTGATGAACCTACATCAACACATGATGATTGTCCAAAGTCCATAGTTTATATCACAGTTCACTCGTGGTGTTGTAGACACATGTATAGGCTTAGACACATGTATAATGACATGTATCCTTCATTATGGTGCCTTACAGAGTATTTTCACTGCCCTATAAATCTCCTGTGCTCTGCCTATTCGTACTTTCCCCTCTAAACTTGCAACCATTGATTTTTGCTGTCTCCATGGTTTTGCCTTTTCCAGACTGTCATATAGTTTGAATCTTAGAGTGTGTAGCCTTTTCAGATTGGCTTCTTTCACTTAGTAACATACATTTAAGGTTCCCTCATGTCTTTTCCCTCAATAATTCATTTCCTTTAGCACTAAATAATGTTCCATTGTCTAGATGTACCACAGCTTATTTATCCATGCACCTACTAAAGGACATCTTAGTTGCTTCCAAGTTTTGTGAATCATGAATAAAACTGCTATAAACATCCATGTGCAGATTTTTGTGTGGACATAAGTTTTTAACTCTCTTGCGTAAATACCAAGGAGCACAATTTCTGGGTTATATAGTAGGAGCATGTTTAGTTTTATAAGAAACCACCAAATAACTGTGGATAACAGTGAATAAGCAGTGAATAAGAGTACCTGGTGCTCCATATCCTATCCAGCATTTGGTGTTATTGTTGTTCTGGATCTTGGCCATTTTAATAGTGGTGTGGTGGTATCTCATTGTTGTATTAATTTCATTTCCCTGCTAACAAATGATGTAGAACAAGCTTAAGTTTACAAACCTAAAATAACAAAAAAAACTGAGTATCATCTATATGGTATTTTTATTATATCAGAGTTAATTGATCTAAGAATATTTAAATTGAAGAGAAAAATTTTTATCAAAAGATGATAAAAAAGCCACTTTTTAGCTTAAATAGCATACACTTTGCTGAAGGAAGATTTCTATTCTTGCAAATAGTATTCTCTGATGTAATTGAAATTCCCTAAATAATTTAGCATGAAGATACAAATTTATATCTTCACAGTATGAACTGCATTAAGAGTCATGGATACCATGTTGAAAAAATGAGCCCATTTCTTAGTATGCAATGATTTTGTTCAAGCTTTTATTTGGTAAATGTAATAATTAAATGAGATAATTTATATGGAGTATCATAATGTGTTCAATACATAATAATTTCATTAAATATTATCTAGTGATGTTTTGATTAGATATAAATTCTCTGTAGTTTTAAAGGAAGAAACTAAACTTTGGTTAACATAAGCTCAACTACTAGTATCCTGAATTAATTAGATATAAAAACTGTTACCAAGAATAATGAATATATGTTAAACTAAATGCAGAGGCTGAGAGAGAAGGTGGTCAAGTAATCTCCAGGGTCAAGTGCCATGGATGATAAATTCTATCAGATATTTAAGAAAGAAACTATGCAAAGTCCTTCAGAGAAGAAGAAAAAACATTTTCTCACTCATTTTATAAAGGCAGCATTAATTCATATACCAAAACCAGATAAAACATTACATGAAAGAAAAAAATTGATTCAAGGACAAAAGTTTGTCCTTGAATACAAGGATAAAATGATAATGATCAATTTGATAATGCATTTTGGTAATGGTATTTACCCCAGGAATGCAAGGTCACTCAGCATTTGCAAAGCAATCAATATAGTTCACCATATCAAAAGAAGAATAAAGTGTATGATTATTTTAATAGAAAAGAAGCATTTGACAAAGTTCAATATAACATTTATGAAAAAGCTTTCAGCAAAGTAGGAATAAAATAGATAGATCTTCCTCAGTCTGATAAAGAACATATAATGAAAATCTGCAACTGAGATCATACTTAAGAATGAATGCTTTCTTCTCTTCGAATTTGTGATGAGGTTTTTAATTCCTAGTGAAGCAGTAGCATGTGGAGCTTAAGAAAATGGTTGTGGAGGCAGGTTACCTGAGTTTGAAATCACATTCTACACTTACTACTTTTTGTTAAACTTTTAACTGAATCTTATGCAGATTTGGGAAAACCTGACAGAAACAAATTAATATACTTATATGGGGAAGTACATATAATGTACTTATATGGGGAAGCTCTGAGAATGAACAGTCACAGTATAACAGGGAGCATTAATATTCTAACATGAGTGAGCTCACTTCCTCAGATGGGTGTACATCCTGTGAAATAGTTATCCATGAATAGTCACACTCCCATCCAAGTGACAGCTCAAATGAATGAGATCACTATTTATCTATTTATTTATTTATTTATTTATTTATTTATTTATTTATTTATTTATTTATTTATTTAATGTGTCTGAATATAATTATAGATAAGAAAACTTTGAAGTAAAAATTACTTACCTGAATGTTTTAATCTTATAGTTTACGTTATGGGCTGAATTGTGGTCCCCCTAAAACTGATATGCTAAAGTCCTAAACTACAATACCATAGGATGTGACTGTATTTGGTGATAGGATCTTTAAGGAGGTATCAAGTTAGAATGGGGCCATTAGGGTGGGCCCTCATCTAACGTGCCTGCTGTCCTTATAAGAAGAGGAAATTTGTACCCAAAGACAGAGCAAAGACCATGTGAAGACACAGGGAGAAGATAGCTATCTATAAGCTGAGGAGAGAAGACTGACTGACACCTAAATCTAGAACATTTATTCTCCAGAAATGTGAGAAAATAAATTTATGTTGTTTAAACCATCCAGTCTATAGTACTTTATTATGGCAGCCCTAACAAATACAGGACATATTTTCTTGAACTTTTTTATTGGATAGTACATTACCTGTCGTAGCACTTCAGAATCTTTGATGAAACTCAGGTGAGGGAGGCAAACTGCTTTTTTTTTTCTTTTTTTTTATGCCCCAAAGACATATCTTATAGTATTAGATATGTAGTTTATTTACCTGCTTTAATGAGAATAAACATCGGTATTCTTTGACACTAGGTGTTTAATTGAATTTTATCCAGTGCTAGAAATTCACTTACAGTCTGAGGAATCAATACTGTATCTGAGTAGGAATTTCTCTGAATTCTAGTCTAATTCTTTCTCTCACCATAAAAAAGGTTGAGGAGGGTCAATGTCAAATTTGTTTATGCAAGGTGGGTACTATGATAGAAAATGAAATAACATTTTAAAGATCACTGCAATTCTTAGTGTTGCTAGCTGGCTTCTTTCTTTTTCACTAAAAGAAGTAAACTAGTTGAGACAATAAGAAGAAAGCTCGTATTTCTTATCATTGACCTCTAGGATGAGTAAATAAAAAGGAAACAGTCTTCTCATGCAAGGTAAAATTCTTAGAAGAGTTGACGAGCAAAAAAAGCATCTGTTTCCAGTAAAAAGATAAAGAGTAGGCTGGGGAAAAGAGAAACATAAAAAGACAACAACACTTGGGGGTCAGAATACTGTTCTTCATACAGGGTGAATGATGATTTGAAACCAGACCTAATCCCTTAGCTTTCCTGTTAGAACAAGCAACTAAAGACTGAGGACCAGAAGTAGTCAAGCTATGTTCCAAGAGGTGCTAATGTCATATCCATCACCATCCACAGCCATCTCAATAGTTAACACCACATGACAATGAACATATCTTGTTGTCTTGGTATCAAAAATAAAAAAAATAGAGATAAAGTTTATGAATATTAATTCCTTATTAAAAATGTTTAATAAATTTGATCAGTGCATGAAGTTGGGTTAGAATACACTAGAGTGATTTCTTTCTTTTGCCCTTAATACTTCTTGCTAATTCAGAGGTCAAGCGGAACAGTATCCATTATAAATGACACGGTTTTATAAACAGGCATTTCAAATGCCATAGACATTTGAATGAACATTTTCTTCCATCCATAATTACTTAATTATTGTCAATTATGAGTGTGGCATGAGCATATGGTAGCCACCCATGTGCTCATTTTTTCCTCTCAATTGTCATTAATTTTGTTGATGGTGACAGTGTTTAACCAAATTAAACTAATTAATAACAGTCCAGTGGATCAAGGCCTTTCTCTTTGCATCACATGCTCATTCATCAATAGCTGACTACTATAATGTTATCAAATTTGAGTAGAATAAAACATTTTGGGGACTTACAAACATTTTGATGAAAATTATTTAAAGATTCTTAAATTATGTCATTTTTCATTCCTAAAAGTCACATTATTTTATTTTGAATATGCTAAATGTTCTAAGCATTCTTTCCCTCTAGATTTTTCAGGTTTTATTTTATGCAAATAAAAATTATAAATTCCTCTGTGTGATACATATTTTCTTGTCTTAGAAACTCATAAATATTCCTTATAGGGCAGTATACAGCTAGGAAGAAACATCAGTCTTCAGTACTAGCTCTTTCCCAGTGAGCACTATTGCTATGTTTTTATCTGATAATATGCTACTTCCTCTTCTGGTAAAGAAAAGCTGCTGGACTACCTGGTGTGCGTCAGTTATTAGACGAAGTGTCAGGTGGAGGTATGTGGGTGTATTTACTGGAAAAATAGATGAAATATTTTTTATATCTTATATATTTTGTGAAAGTCCTAATAAAAGTATCATGAAAAGTAAAGTACTCATAAATCGCTCCATTTATACACTAATTCCTTATTTAAGAACAAAACCTTGAAATCAGAAAACTAAACTTGAACTGGGCAGATGAATAGCTGGACTACGCAGCCCCAAGCATGTCTCCCAAGTTTTTTTTTTACAATGTTCTCTCATTCCAAATACCACTTCCAAATTCTCACCACAAGCATGACCTTCAAAAGCTCTGGCTTTGTCATAGACAACATACTTCCCATGGAACTCATTCACACAGCTAAAGCTTTTAACTAGTCTTATAAAAGTATAAAACTAGCAAAATAAATGCAAATACAAGAGTGAAGCAGTCTGGTTTATTAAAGGCAGAACCTAGCTAGGATCCATGGACCTCATTTCAAAATCTTGGGCTACATATATACTAGTCCAGTACTTCTCAAAGTTTTTGGTCTCCAGATTCTTTCACCTTTTTTTTTTTTTAAGATTTTATTTATTTATTTGACAGAGAGAGAGAGCACAAGCAGGGGGAGAGGCAGATGGAGAGAGAGAAGCAGGCTCCCCACTGAACAAGGAGCCCGATGTGGGACTCGATCTCAGGACCCTGGGATCATGACCTGAGCCGAAGGCAGATGCTTAACCGACTGACACCCAGGCATCCTGACTCTTTCACCTTCTTAAAAATTACTGAGTGCACCACAAACTTTTGCTTATGTAAACTAAACCACCAATGATTACTCTATTTTAAATTAAATAGATATTTTGAAAATATGGAAGTGGCTGTGTTTTAATGTGTTCCACCCCATGTTGACATAAATAACACATTTTTATAAAAAGTAATTGTATTTTCTAAAATAAAAATAAATGCTGTAAGAAAAATGACATTGTTTTACATTTTTGCAAACACTTCAACATCTGGCTTAATGAAATAGAATTGGATTCTTATATCTGTTTCTACATTCTAATCTCTTGCAATATATTGTGTTGGTTTGAAATATATGAAGGATACATGAAGGAAACCTGACCTCATACAGTTATGTAGATGGAAAGCATAGGAGATATTAGCATTTTGATATCCTTTTCAGATAATTCTAAACATTATTCTTTGATTCTATACAAAAATTGACAACTAGTAATATCTGAAATGTTGGTTAAAATGTGTAATCTGAAGAAACATAAATTAACTTTTTGTATGTACTCTGTTACATTAAAACCTATTGTTTTAGTTTACACATTGAGTGGACCTTTCACTTTTAATCATGAATGACAATAAAATGCTATACATTGATTACTTGTGAAGTATTTGGTTCACAGAGTTTATGTCAAACTTAATGGGACAGGTGCAAGTTTTCCACATTATATTTCACCCTGTTTCCTTTCCTTAGAGAATGTTACTAGAAACCAATATCTATGTTTGTTGCTCCTGGAATATTGTTGTTTCTAGGCCTTCTCAGTTGACAGAGGAAGGACCTATATGTGTATATACAAATCTTTGTGTGTGTGTGTGTAACCATTTATCTACATTAAGGTAACCATGAGCTCATACTGATGTCCCTAATTCTAATCTATTACCACATAGATTATTCTAGCCTCCTAATACTGCTTATCTTGTACACCCACTCTTTACCAGTGAGAAAGCTCCTTTCAACCACTTGACATTAATTTACTTAATTGCTCAATTCCAGTATTCATAAATAGTGGCACCATAACTGTTAACCTGGATCCCCTTGAGAAATAACTTCATAAACTAGAGCACAGTGCTCTGTATTATTTCCTTTGCCTTTAGTCTTTACCAAATCTGTTTATTTCCAAAATTACTTAGATTAGCAAATTTTTACTCCACCCCTTTCAGTGAAGTTAATTCATACATTAATAAAACAGTTGGATTCTCTTGTCAACAAAGAATGCATTCCATCCTGAAATCTAACATTCTAAATGATACTTTTAAAACTTTCATGCATTAAGATTTACTCTTTGTGCTATGTTTCTATGGGTTTTGACAAAAGCATAATTTTATCTATCCAAATTATATAATACAGTACAGTTTCATCACCCTAAAAAACACAATACCGACTGTACTTCATCTATTCAATTTTCTTCCCTTTCTCCCAAGCCCCTGGCAAACACTGATCTTTTTTATTAGCACTATACTTTTGCCTTTTCCAGAATGTCATGTAATTGGAATCATACAGTATATATAGCCTTTTCAAACTGACTTCTTTCATTTAGCAATATGCATTTAAGATCCTTCCATGTCTTTTCATGGTTTGATAGTTCATTTCTTTTTGTCACTGACTAATATTCTTTTGTGTGGATGTACTACAGTTTGCTTGTCCATTCACTTATTGAAGGACATCTCCTTTGCTTCTAATTTTTTAGAAGCTTTATGAATAAAGCTGTCATAAATGGTCATGTGCAGGTTTTTGTGTGGATATAAGTTTTCAACACTTGGGTACTAGAGTCTGAATGTTTTGTGTTTTCCCCAAATTCACATGTTGGAATCTTAAAGGTTAATGTGATGGTATTAGAAGATGGAACTTTTGGGAGGTGATTGGATCATGAGAGCATGCATGGGTTTAGCGCTCTTATAAAAGTGATCCCACAGAGCTCCTTAACCACTCTCACCATGTGAGAACACATTGAGAAGTTGGCAGTCTGTAACACAGAAAAAAGACCTTCATCAGAACCTGATCATGCTGGCACCATCATCTTCCAGGCTCCTGAATTATAAGAAATAAATGTTTTTTGCTTATAAGCGGGACAGTCTATAGCAGCCCAGATGGATTAAGACACTTGGGTAAACACCTAAGAGTGTGATTGCTGGATTGTATGGTAAACCTACATTTAGTTTTATAAGAAACTGCCAGTCTGTCTTCCACATTCTGGTTAACTACAGGTTTAATGGTTTTTATTTTATTTTTTAAACTTCTTTTCTTAAAGTTTTTATTTAAATTGCATTTAGTTAACATAAAGTGTTATATTAGTTTCAGGTGAACAATACAGTGATTCAACACTTCCATACACCAATGCTCATCACAACAAGTGCCCTCCTTAATCCCCATCCCCCTGCCCACCTCCCTTCTGGTAACCATCAGTTTGTTCTTTATAGTTAAGAGTCGGTTTCTTGGTTTGCCTCTCTCTCTTTTTTCCCTTTGCTTATTTGTTTTGTTTCCGAAATTCCACATGTGAGTGAAATAATATGGTATTTGTCTTTCTCTGACTTATTTTGCTTAGTATAATACTCTCTAGTTTCATCCATGTCATTGCAAATGGCAAGATTTCATTCTTTTTCATGGCTGAGTAATATATATATATATATATATATATATATATATATATATATATATAT